>NC_137433.1:11027174-11224609 GCF_964374335.1 Astatotilapia calliptera | reverse complement strand
CGTCTCCGTCTTGCTGTTCCTAATTATTCAGAGAGATTCCCAACCATCTAGTGAACCCTCACGTTACATTATGTTATTGTATTTTGCACACCTCTGTTGCACACACATAAGAATTTCGCTCACATGTGCTGTACCAGTGTACCTGCACATGTTATGTGATACGGGAAATCTCCAATTTTTTTTTATTTTGTTTTTTTTGAGATTAAATAATATACCATTGTAAAGACGACACAAGAGTTCCAGAGGCTCTTCTGGGAGCCAGAGTCGACCAGAAAACGTTTCCCCGAGCTTGAGTCCTCTATGAAGAGCAGCCTTTCCTTATCGGCAGCGGTCACAGCCGCTACAGAGCGCTGGCAGGCTTGTTTCCCTGGGCCTTAAAACTGCAAAGGCGGCACGGTGCTGTCACGCTGATGGTAAAAACACAGGCCTTTAACACAGTGCCGCTGTGCCACTTTATTTTTTAACAAAACACTACGCTTTATGTATAAAGAACTGCCTATTCTACTACTTATTGAAGAAAAAGAATCCACAAAAGATTATTTTTACTTTCTTTTATTTGTTCCAGATAAATTATAAATTATTTTTTAAAAAGCAATGAAATGCATCAGATGTCTCCCATGCTTTCTTTTCTGCTGTAATTTTTTTTTTTGAACATAAATTGGTCTATTGAAAATAAAATGTAGTAAGAACCACTACATTTTTTCAATAGGCCAATTTATGTTTAAGAAAACCCCAACAATCAAATGATCTCATCTGAGCAAGCACTGGGCGACGGTGGGAAGGAAAAACTCCTTTGTCTTAAAAAGAAGAAACCTTCGACAGAACCAGGCTCAGATGGTGCGGCTTCTGTCAAGACCGGTTGGGGGTTAGGTAGTTAAAAAACTACTCTAACGGTACAGCACTACAGCTTTTTGGTGGAAATGGGTGGAAGGATGGGTGTTACACCTCGTTTCATTGGAGGTCTTACAGGTGGTCGGGGTGTAGATTCAGCTTTTTTACAAATAGGTGGCAGAGGGACAGGACTAGGTCGTGGAATTATAACTAGTTGGGTGGGAATAGGTTGTCTGTGAAGGTTCTCAGTCATGGGAATAGGTTGCTTTCCACTTCTGGATATAGGTGGAACACACATCCTACGAAAAGGTGGTAGGTTGTCGGTCGAGAAAGTTTCCTTTTTCGTTGGTTGTGTGACTTGAGGAGCGGGTGTCAACTTTGTCTTTTTCGGTCTAATGGGTGGCAGTGGAGTCCGCTGTAACTGTTGTTCGTCAGATGCATCTTCCCTGCCTACGTAAATGTATTTATGTTCCTCAAAAAGGGCAATGTCTTTTTCAACTTGACTCATTGCCTCTTCGAGAAACATTTTGTAATTGTATTTTTTGTGCTGTGAAGGGGAGATAGTAAAAGGGAGGGACTGATATTCAAAGTTTAGCTCATTAAACCTCCTCTTTAGGCCCTGGAGAATGTTTTGTTTCTCCTGTTCGGCCAGTGGTTTAACTGTTTCCTGTTGTTTTGTTAACCAGGCATCATTGTCCTGCTTAGCCTTTTCTTTCTCTGCCTTTCTTCTACGCAGGTAGCCTGGAACGATTCTGTAATCGTTTTTCTGTAAATAAAAGGGGACAAGTCCAGATTTCTCAAGGAGCTGCTTGTCCCCTTTGCGTGTATCCACACAAGCAGGTTGAGCCATGACTTTCTTCATGCCTGTGTGTTCTGGTTTTTTCCTGAATGTGTGTTCAGGTTTTTCGCCTTCTGGCCTCTGTGGGCACATTTCGCGATGAGATGGGGCCTTAACTGTTCTTGGCACCATGGTCCTGTGTTCATTTTTATATTTATTTTCTAATACAATTGCTTCCCTGTATTTAGAAATATACATTTTAGGTTTGGGTGGAGGAAGAGTACTCTACTTTGGGAGAAGGTTATAAGCGCTTTCATCTGAAAACACAATTCAATCGCTAGCTTAAATTCACCTGCAAGGGAATTCTACAACTGTGTGTCGAGGCACCCCTATTTATAGATTTTTATGGCCTGGCATGTGACATCATGGTGGCCTGGCATGTGACATCATAGTAGCCTGTCTTTGTTCTGTCATTTAAGCCCCACCCCCCTGGTTACTGTTGCTATTGTAACTATTATATTATGAATGCTGGTAGCTAGCATTCCACACACACACATACACTTTTTGCCAAGGTTCCAGCTGCAGTCACCAAGACATGTAAATGTATTTAGTAACCCTCTGGGGTCCAGAGTATAATTGGCCGTTTTTGACTACTTTAGATTTTACCTCTATATTTCACCTTTAAAAAAATCTTCTTCTTTTTTTTTTGGCACAACCTCAAATATCTGAAATTTGAGTTAATTTTTCATTTATACTATATTTGCACAATAGATCTAAATTCAGACAAAAAAAATTCAAAATCCGAGTAGAAAATACTTGTCATTTTTACTGTAAAAGCCACAAACATGTTTAAGGAATTGTTTTCATAACTTGAAATGCGAATAGAAGTTGTACATTTGTAAAAATTATGCACAAGTTTTGCAAACAACTTTATGTTCAGTATAATATATGCAGGTTTTCTTCCTGAATACTATCGTTGTTTATATTTACTGCGGGAAGAAACGGTTTTTATAAGGAAAAACACTAGAAAGCACTCAGTCCCCCTCCCAACTCCCCCAGCCTTTCCTATTGGTGAAAAAATATACCATGTGGACCAATCAAAAAATGATAGGGCAACATAGCATTTAGTTGTTTACGAAGGCGGGCAGGTGTATACATATAGTTTGAGTCTGACGGCTCTTTGTTTGCTTCTCATCTGTAAACTCTGCATACTCTCTCATGTGATTCAGTTTGTTTTGAAAAGTCTCAACAGGATCTTGAGCTTTATTGTGAAAGGTTTACGTGGAAAACAAACAAGCGTACAGCGGAACCACGCGATGGTTTTACCGTCATTGTTGCTAACGAAAACACGTAAAAACAGGCACTTGCCCGCCCATAGTGTGGTTATATTAAATATAAGAGAAAGAGAGAACTTTAAGAAATTAATATAGCCACTAAGGTGACCGTGAAAACGATGAAAAATACTGCTGTAAACAGTTTATTTTACGACATCACGAAACAAACGATAGCGTAATAGGAAACGATAGACATTTTTATATTGTCATTTGATATATATCGTTATATCGAACAGCCCTAACATACACTCTTATATTTGTACATATATTTATTCTTATAATTCTCAGATTTACCCATTCGTATATTTTGCTTGTTCTTATGTTATTGTATTTTGCACACCTCTGTTGCACACACATAAGAATTTCGCTCACATGTGCTGTACCAGTGTACCTGCACATGTTATGTGATACGGGAAATCTCCAATTTTTTTTTATTTTGTTTTTTTTGAGATTAAATAATATACCATTGTAAAGACGACACAAGAGTTCCAGAGGCTCTTCTGGGAGCCAGAGTCGACCAGAAAACGTTTCCCCGAGCTTGAGTCCTCTATGAAGAGCAGCCTTTCCTTATCGGCAGCGGTCACAGCCGCTACAGAGCGCTGGCAGGCTTGTTTCCCTGGGCCTTAAAACTGCAAAGGCGGCACGGTGCTGTCACGCTGATGGTAAAAACACAGGCCTTTAACACAGTACCACTTTATTTTTTAACAAAACACTACGCTTTATGTATAAAGAACTGCCTATTCTACTACTTATTGAAGAAAAAGAATCCACAAAAGATTATTTTTACTTTCTTTTATTTGTTCCAGATAAATTATAAATTATTTTTTAAAAAGCAATGAAATGCATCAGATGTCTCCCATGCTTTCTTTTCTGCTGTAATTTTTTTTTTTGAACATAAATTGGTCTATTGAAAATAAAATGTAGTAAGAACCACTACATTTTTTCAATAGGCCAATTTATGTTTAAGAAAACCCCAACAATCAAATGATCTCATCTGAGCAAGCACTGGGCGACGGTGGGAAGGAAAAACTCCTTTGTCTTAAAAAGAAGAAACCTTCGACAGAACCAGGCTCAGATGGTGCGGCTTCTGTCAAGACCGGTTGGGGGTTAGGTAGTTAAAAAACTACTCTAACGGTACAGCACTACAGCTTTTTGGTGGAAATGGGTGGAAGGATGGGTGTTACACCTCGTTTCATTGGAGGTCTTACAGGTGGTCGGGGTGTAGATTCAGCTTTTTTACAAATAGGTGGCAGAGGGACAGGACTAGGTCGTGGAATTATAACTAGTTGGGTGGGAATAGGTTGTCTGTGAAGGTTCTCAGTCATGGGAATAGGTTGCTTTCCACTTCTGGATATAGGTGGAACACACATCCTACGAAAAGGTGGTAGGTTGTCGGTCGAGAAAGTTTCCTTTTTCGTTGGTTGTGTGACTTGAGGAGCGGGTGTCAACTTTGTCTTTTTCGGTCTAATGGGTGGCAGTGGAGTCCGCTGTAACTGTTGTTCGTCAGATGCATCTTCCCTGCCTACGTAAATGTATTTATGTTCCTCAAAAAGGGCAATGTCTTTTTCAACTTGACTCATTGCCTCTTCGAGAAACATTTTGTAATTGTATTTTTTGTGCTGTGAAGGGGAGATAGTAAAAGGGAGGGACTGATATTCAAAGTTTAGCTCATTAAACCTCCTCTTTAGGCCCTGGAGAATGTTTTGTTTCTCCTGTTCGGCCAGTGGTTTAACTGTTTCCTGTTGTTTTGTTAACCAGGCATCATTGTCCTGCTTAGCCTTTTCTTTCTCTGCCTTTCTTCTACGCAGGTAGCCTGGAACGATTCTGTAATCGTTTTTCTGTAAATAAAAGGGGACAAGTCCAGATTTCTCAAGGAGCTGCTTGTCCCCTTTGCGTGTATCCACACAAGCAGGTTGAGCCATGACTTTCTTCATGCCTGTGTGTTCTGGTTTTTTCCTGAATGTGTGTTCAGGTTTTTCGCCTTCTGGCCTCTGTGGGCACATTTCGCGATGAGATGGGGCCTTAACTGTTCTTGGCACCATGGTCCTGTGTTCATTTTTATATTTATTTTCTAATACAATTGCTTCCCTGTATTTAGAAATATACATTTTAGGTTTGGGTGGAGGAAGAGTACTCTACTTTGGGAGAAGGTTATAAGCGCTTTCATCTGAAAACACAATTCAATCGCTAGCTTAAATTCACCTGCAAGGGAATTCTACAACTGTGTGTCGAGGCACCCCTATTTATAGATTTTTATGGCCTGGCATGTGACATCATGGTGGCCTGGCATGTGACATCATAGTAGCCTGTCTTTGTTCTGTCATTTAAGCCCCACCCCCCTGGTTACTGTTGCTATTGTAACTATTATATTATGAATGCTGGTAGCTAGCATTCCACACACACACATACACTTTTTGCCAAGGTTCCAGCTGCAGTCACCAAGACATGTAAATGTATTTAGTAACCCTCTGGGGTCCAGAGTATAATTGGCCGTTTTTGACTACTTTAGATTTTACCTCTATATTTCACCTTTAAAAAAATCTTCTTCTTTTTTTTTTTGGCACAACCTCAAATATCTGAAATTTGAGTTAATTTTTCATTTATACTATATTTGCACAATAGATCTAAATTCAGACAAAAAAAATTCAAAATCCGAGTAGAAAATACTTGTCATTTTTACTGTAAAAGCCACAAACATGTTTAAGGAATTGTTTTCATAACTTGAAATGCGAATAGAAGTTGTACATTTGTAAAAATTATGCACAAGTTTTGCAAACAACTTTATGTTCAGTATAATATATGCAGGTTTTCTTCCTGAATACTATCGTTGTTTATATTTACTGCGGGAAGAAACGGTTTTTATAAGGAAAAACACTAGAAAGCACTCAGTCCCCCTCCCAACTCCCCCAGCCTTTCCTATTGGTGAAAAAATATACCATGTGGACCAATCAAAAAATGATAGGGCAACATAGCATTTAGTTGTTTACGAAGGCGGGCAGGTGTATACATATAGTTTGAGTCTGACGGCTCTTTGTTTGCTTCTCATCTGTAAACTCTGCATACTCTCTCATGTGATTCAGTTTGTTTTGAAAAGTCTCAACAGGATCTTGAGCTTTATTGTGAAAGGTTTACGTGGAAAACAAACAAGCGTACAGCGGAACCACGCGATGGTTTTACCGTCATTGTTGCTAACGAAAACACGTAAAAACAGGCACTTGCCCGCCCATAGTGTGGTTATATTAAATATAAGAGAAAGAGAGAACTTTAAGAAATTAATATAGCCACTAAGGTGACCGTGAAAACGATGAAAAATACTGCTGTAAACAGTTTATTTTACGACATCACGAAACAAACGATAGCGTAATAGGAAACGATAGACATTTTTATATTGTCATTTGATATATATCGTTATATCGAACAGCCCTAACATACACTCTTATATTTGTACATATATTTATTCTTATAATTCTCAGATTTACCCATTCGTATATTTTGCTTGTTCTTATGTTATTGTATTTTGCACACCTCTGTTGCACACACATAAGAATTTCGCTCACATGTGCTGTACCAGTGTACCTGCACATGTTATGTGATACGGGAAATCTCCAATTTTTTTTTATTTTGTTTTTTTTGAGATTAAATAATATACCATTGTAAAGACGACACAAGAGTTCCAGAGGCTCTTCTGGGAGCCAGAGTCGACCAGAAAACGTTTCCCCGAGCTTGAGTCCTCTATGAAGAGCAGCCTTTCCTTATCGGCAGCGGTCACAGCCGCTACAGAGCGCTGGCAGGCTTGTTTCCCTGGGCCTTAAAACTGCAAAGGCGGCACGGTGCTGTCACGCTGATGGTAAAAACACAGGCCTTTAACACAGTGCCGCTGTGCCACTTTATTTTTTAACAAAACACTACGCTTTATGTATAAAGAACTGCCTATTCTACTACTTATTGAAGAAAAAGAATCCACAAAAGATTATTTTTACTTTCTTTTATTTGTTCCAGATAAATTATAAATTATTTTTTAAAAAGCAATGAAATGCATCAGATGTCTCCCATGCTTTCTTTTCTGCTGTAATTTTTTTTTTTGAACATAAATTGGTCTATTGAAAATAAAATGTAGTAAGAACCACTACATTTTTTCAATAGGCCAATTTATGTTTAAGAAAACCCCAACAATCAAATGATCTCATCTGAGCAAGCACTGGGCGACGGTGGGAAGGAAAAACTCCTTTGTCTTAAAAAGAAGAAACCTTCGACAGAACCAGGCTCAGATGGTGCGGCTTCTGTCAAGACCGGTTGGGGGTTAGGTAGTTAAAAAACTACTCTAACGGTACAGCACTACAGCTTTTTGGTGGAAATGGGTGGAAGGATGGGTGTTACACCTCGTTTCATTGGAGGTCTTACAGGTGGTCGGGGTGTAGATTCAGCTTTTTTACAAATAGGTGGCAGAGGGACAGGACTAGGTCGTGGAATTATAACTAGTTGGGTGGGAATAGGTTGTCTGTGAAGGTTCTCAGTCATGGGAATAGGTTGCTTTCCACTTCTGGATATAGGTGGAACACACATCCTACGAAAAGGTGGTAGGTTGTCGGTCGAGAAAGTTTCCTTTTTCGTTGGTTGTGTGACTTGAGGAGCGGGTGTCAACTTTGTCTTTTTCGGTCTAATGGGTGGCAGTGGAGTCCGCTGTAACTGTTGTTCGTCAGATGCATCTTCCCTGCCTACGTAAATGTATTTATGTTCCTCAAAAAGGGCAATGTCTTTTTCAACTTGACTCATTGCCTCTTCGAGAAACATTTTGTAATTGTATTTTTTGTGCTGTGAAGGGGAGATAGTAAAAGGGAGGGACTGATATTCAAAGTTTAGCTCATTAAACCTCCTCTTTAGGCCCTGGAGAATGTTTTGTTTCTCCTGTTCGGCCAGTGGTTTAACTGTTTCCTGTTGTTTTGTTAACCAGGCATCATTGTCCTGCTTAGCCTTTTCTTTCTCTGCCTTTCTTCTACGCAGGTAGCCTGGAACGATTCTGTAATCGTTTTTCTGTAAATAAAAGGGGACAAGTCCAGATTTCTCAAGGAGCTGCTTGTCCCCTTTGCGTGTATCCACACAAGCAGGTTGAGCCATGACTTTCTTCATGCCTGTGTGTTCTGGTTTTTTCCTGAATGTGTGTTCAGGTTTTTCGCCTTCTGGCCTCTGTGGGCACATTTCGCGATGAGATGGGGCCTTAACTGTTCTTGGCACCATGGTCCTGTGTTCATTTTTATATTTATTTTCTAATACAATTGCTTCCCTGTATTTAGAAATATACATTTTAGGTTTGGGTGGAGGAAGAGTACTCTACTTTGGGAGAAGGTTATAAGCGCTTTCATCTGAAAACACAATTCAATCGCTAGCTTAAATTCACCTGCAAGGGAATTCTACAACTGTGTGTCGAGGCACCCCTATTTATAGATTTTTATGGCCTGGCATGTGACATCATGGTGGCCTGGCATGTGACATCATAGTAGCCTGTCTTTGTTCTGTCATTTAAGCCCCACCCCCCTGGTTACTGTTGCTATTGTAACTATTATATTATGAATGCTGGTAGCTAGCATTCCACACACACACATACACTTTTTGCCAAGGTTCCAGCTGCAGTCACCAAGACATGTAAATGTATTTAGTAACCCTCTGGGGTCCAGAGTATAATTGGCCGTTTTTGACTACTTTAGATTTTACCTCTATATTTCACCTTTAAAAAAATCTTCTTCTTTTTTTTTTTGGCACAACCTCAAATATCTGAAATTTGAGTTAATTTTTCATTTATACTATATTTGCACAATAGATCTAAATTCAGACAAAAAAAATTCAAAATCCGAGTAGAAAATACTTGTCATTTTTACTGTAAAAGCCACAAACATGTTTAAGGAATTGTTTTCATAACTTGAAATGCGAATAGAAGTTGTACATTTGTAAAAATTATGCACAAGTTTTGCAAACAACTTTATGTTCAGTATAATATATGCAGGTTTTCTTCCTGAATACTATCGTTGTTTATATTTACTGCGGGAAGAAACGGTTTTTATAAGGAAAAACACTAGAAAGCACTCAGTCCCCCTCCCAACTCCCCCAGCCTTTCCTATTGGTGAAAAAATATACCATGTGGACCAATCAAAAAATGATAGGGCAACATAGCATTTAGTTGTTTACGAAGGCGGGCAGGTGTATACATATAGTTTGAGTCTGACGGCTCTTTGTTTGCTTCTCATCTGTAAACTCTGCATACTCTCTCATGTGATTCAGTTTGTTTTGAAAAGTCTCAACAGGATCTTGAGCTTTATTGTGAAAGGTTTACGTGGAAAACAAACAAGCGTACAGCGGAACCACGCGATGGTTTTACCGTCATTGTTGCTAACGAAAACACGTAAAAACAGGCACTTGCCCGCCCATAGTGTGGTTATATTAAATATAAGAGAAAGAGAGAACTTTAAGAAATTAATATAGCCACTAAGGTGACCGTGAAAACGATGAAAAATACTGCTGTAAACAGTTTATTTTACGACATCACGAAACAAACGATAGCGTAATAGGAAACGATAGACATTTTTATATTGTCATTTGATATATATCGTTATATCGAACAGCCCTAACATACACTCTTATATTTGTACATATATTTATTCTTATAATTCTCAGATTTACCCATTCGTATATTTTGCTTGTTCTTATGTTATTGTATTTTGCACACCTCTGTTGCACACACATAAGAATTTCGCTCACATGTGCTGTACCAGTGTACCTGCACATGTTATGTGATACGGGAAATCTCCAATTTTTTTTTATTTTGTTTTTTTTGAGATTAAATAATATACCATTGTAAAGACGACACAAGAGTTCCAGAGGCTCTTCTGGGAGCCAGAGTCGACCAGAAAACGTTTCCCCGAGCTTGAGTCCTCTATGAAGAGCAGCCTTTCCTTATCGGCAGCGGTCACAGCCGCTACAGAGCGCTGGCAGGCTTGTTTCCCTGGGCCTTAAAACTGCAAAGGCGGCACGGTGCTGTCACGCTGATGGTAAAAACACAGGCCTTTAACACAGTGCCGCTGTGCCACTTTATTTTTTAACAAAACACTACGCTTTATGTATAAAGAACTGCCTATTCTACTACTTATTGAAGAAAAAGAATCCACAAAAGATTATTTTTACTTTCTTTTATTTGTTCCAGATAAATTATAAATTATTTTTTAAAAAGCAATGAAATGCATCAGATGTCTCCCATGCTTTCTTTTCTGCTGTAATTTTTTTTTTTGAACATAAATTGGTCTATTGAAAATAAAATGTAGTAAGAACCACTACATTTTTTCAATAGGCCAATTTATGTTTAAGAAAACCCCAACAATCAAATGATCTCATCTGAGCAAGCACTGGGCGACGGTGGGAAGGAAAAACTCCTTTGTCTTAAAAAGAAGAAACCTTCGACAGAACCAGGCTCAGATGGTGCGGCTTCTGTCAAGACCGGTTGGGGGTTAGGTAGTTAAAAAACTACTCTAACGGTACAGCACTACAGCTTTTTGGTGGAAATGGGTGGAAGGATGGGTGTTACACCTCGTTTCATTGGAGGTCTTACAGGTGGTCGGGGTGTAGATTCAGCTTTTTTACAAATAGGTGGCAGAGGGACAGGACTAGGTCGTGGAATTATAACTAGTTGGGTGGGAATAGGTTGTCTGTGAAGGTTCTCAGTCATGGGAATAGGTTGCTTTCCACTTCTGGATATAGGTGGAACACACATCCTACGAAAAGGTGGTAGGTTGTCGGTCGAGAAAGTTTCCTTTTTCGTTGGTTGTGTGACTTGAGGAGCGGGTGTCAACTTTGTCTTTTTCGGTCTAATGGGTGGCAGTGGAGTCCGCTGTAACTGTTGTTCGTCAGATGCATCTTCCCTGCCTACGTAAATGTATTTATGTTCCTCAAAAAGGGCAATGTCTTTTTCAACTTGACTCATTGCCTCTTCGAGAAACATTTTGTAATTGTATTTTTTGTGCTGTGAAGGGGAGATAGTAAAAGGGAGGGACTGATATTCAAAGTTTAGCTCATTAAACCTCCTCTTTAGGCCCTGGAGAATGTTTTGTTTCTCCTGTTCGGCCAGTGGTTTAACTGTTTCCTGTTGTTTTGTTAACCAGGCATCATTGTCCTGCTTAGCCTTTTCTTTCTCTGCCTTTCTTCTACGCAGGTAGCCTGGAACGATTCTGTAATCGTTTTTCTGTAAATAAAAGGGGACAAGTCCAGATTTCTCAAGGAGCTGCTTGTCCCCTTTGCGTGTATCCACACAAGCAGGTTGAGCCATGACTTTCTTCATGCCTGTGTGTTCTGGTTTTTTCCTGAATGTGTGTTCAGGTTTTTCGCCTTCTGGCCTCTGTGGGCACATTTCGCGATGAGATGGGGCCTTAACTGTTCTTGGCACCATGGTCCTGTGTTCATTTTTATATTTATTTTCTAATACAATTGCTTCCCTGTATTTAGAAATATACATTTTAGGTTTGGGTGGAGGAAGAGTACTCTACTTTGGGAGAAGGTTATAAGCGCTTTCATCTGAAAACACAATTCAATCGCTAGCTTAAATTCACCTGCAAGGGAATTCTACAACTGTGTGTCGAGGCACCCCTATTTATAGATTTTTATGGCCTGGCATGTGACATCATGGTGGCCTGGCATGTGACATCATAGTAGCCTGTCTTTGTTCTGTCATTTAAGCCCCACCCCCCTGGTTACTGTTGCTATTGTAACTATTATATTATGAATGCTGGTAGCTAGCATTCCACACACACACATACACTTTTTGCCAAGGTTCCAGCTGCAGTCACCAAGACATGTAAATGTATTTAGTAACCCTCTGGGGTCCAGAGTATAATTGGCCGTTTTTGACTACTTTAGATTTTACCTCTATATTTCACCTTTAAAAAAATCTTCTTCTTTTTTTTTTTGGCACAACCTCAAATATCTGAAATTTGAGTTAATTTTTCATTTATACTATATTTGCACAATAGATCTAAATTCAGACAAAAAAAATTCAAAATCCGAGTAGAAAATACTTGTCATTTTTACTGTAAAAGCCACAAACATGTTTAAGGAATTGTTTTCATAACTTGAAATGCGAATAGAAGTTGTACATTTGTAAAAATTATGCACAAGTTTTGCAAACAACTTTATGTTCAGTATAATATATGCAGGTTTTCTTCCTGAATACTATCGTTGTTTATATTTACTGCGGGAAGAAACGGTTTTTATAAGGAAAAACACTAGAAAGCACTCAGTCCCCCTCCCAACTCCCCCAGCCTTTCCTATTGGTGAAAAAATATACCATGTGGACCAATCAAAAAATGATAGGGCAACATAGCATTTAGTTGTTTACGAAGGCGGGCAGGTGTATACATATAGTTTGAGTCTGACGGCTCTTTGTTTGCTTCTCATCTGTAAACTCTGCATACTCTCTCATGTGATTCAGTTTGTTTTGAAAAGTCTCAACAGGATCTTGAGCTTTATTGTGAAAGGTTTACGTGGAAAACAAACAAGCGTACAGCGGAACCACGCGATGGTTTTACCGTCATTGTTGCTAACGAAAACACGTAAAAACAGGCACTTGCCCGCCCATAGTGTGGTTATATTAAATATAAGAGAAAGAGAGAACTTTAAGAAATTAATATAGCCACTAAGGTGACCGTGAAAACGATGAAAAATACTGCTGTAAACAGTTTATTTTACGACATCACGAAACAAACGATAGCGTAATAGGAAACGATAGACATTTTTATATTGTCATTTGATATATATCGTTATATCGAACAGCCCTAACATACACTCTTATATTTGTACATATATTTATTCTTATAATTCTCAGATTTACCCATTCGTATATTTTGCTTGTTCTTATGTTATTGTATTTTGCACACCTCTGTTGCACACACATAAGAATTTCGCTCACATGTGCTGTACCAGTGTACCTGCACATGTTATGTGATACGGGAAATCTCCAATTTTTTTTTATTTTGTTTTTTTTGAGATTAAATAATATACCATTGTAAAGACGATACAAGAGTTCCAGAGGCTCTTCTGGGAGCCAGAGTCGACCAGAAAACGTTTCCCCGAGCTTGAGTCCTCTATGAAGAGCAGCCTTTCCTTATCGGCAGCGGTCACAGCCGCTACAGAGCGCTGGCAGGCTTGTTTCCCTGGGCCTTAAAACTGCAAAGGCGGCACGGTGCTGTCACGCTGATGGTAAAAACACAGGCCTTTAACACAGTGCCGCTGTGCCACTTTATTTTTTAACAAAACACTACGCTTTATGTATAAAGAACTGCCTATTCTACTACTTATTGAAGAAAAAGAATCCACAAAAGATTATTTTTACTTTCTTTTATTTGTTCCAGATAAATTATAAATTATTTTTTAAAAAGCAATGAAATGCATCAGATGTCTCCCATGCTTTCTTTTCTGCTGTAATTTTTTTTTTTGAACATAAATTGGTCTATTGAAAATAAAATGTAGTAAGAACCACTACATTTTTTCAATAGGCCAATTTATGTTTAAGAAAACCCCAACAATCAAATGATCTCATCTGAGCAAGCACTGGGCGACGGTGGGAAGGAAAAACTCCTTTGTCTTAAAAAGAAGAAACCTTCGACAGAACCAGGCTCAGATGGTGCGGCTTCTGTCAAGACCGGTTGGGGGTTAGGTAGTTAAAAAACTACTCTAACGGTACAGC
Source organism: Astatotilapia calliptera (assembly GCF_964374335.1). Classification (NCBI taxonomy): domain Eukaryota; kingdom Metazoa; phylum Chordata; class Actinopteri; order Cichliformes; family Cichlidae; genus Astatotilapia; species Astatotilapia calliptera. Next base: position 11,210,946 of record NC_137433.1, on the reverse strand, counting down.
ACTACAGCTTTTTGGTGGAAATGGGTGGAAGGATGGGTGTTACACCTCGTTTCATTGGAGGTCTTACAGGTGGTCGGGGTGTAGATTCAGCTTTTTTACAAATAGGTGGCAGAGGGACAGGACTAGGTCGTGGAATTATAACTAGTTGGGTGGGAATAGGTTGTCTGTGAAGGTTCTCAGTCATGGGAATAGGTTGCTTTCCACTTCTGGATATAGGTGGAACACACATCCTACGAAAAGGTGGTAGGTTGTCGGTCGAGAAAGTTTCCTTTTTCGTTGGTTGTGTGACTTGAGGAGCGGGTGTCAACTTTGTCTTTTTCGGTCTAATGGGTGGCAGTGGAGTCCGCTGTAACTGTTGTTCGTCAGATGCATCTTCCCTGCCTACGTAAATGTATTTATGTTCCTCAAAAAGGGCAATGTCTTTTTCAACTTGACTCATTGCCTCTTCGAGAAACATTTTGTAATTGTATTTTTTGTGCTGTGAAGGGGAGATAGTAAAAGGGAGGGACTGATATTCAAAGTTTAGCTCATTAAACCTCCTCTTTAGGCCCTGGAGAATGTTTTGTTTCTCCTGTTCGGCCAGTGGTTTAACTGTTTCCTGTTGTTTTGTTAACCAGGCATCATTGTCCTGCTTAGCCTTTTCTTTCTCTGCCTTTCTTCTACGCAGGTAGCCTGGAACGATTCTGTAATCGTTTTTCTGTAAATAAAAGGGGACAAGTCCAGATTTCTCAAGGAGCTGCTTGTCCCCTTTGCGTGTATCCACACAAGCAGGTTGAGCCATGACTTTCTTCATGCCTGTGTGTTCAGGTTTTTTCCTGAATGTGTGTTCAGGTTTTTCGCCTTCTGGCCTCTGTGGGCACATTTCGCGATGAGATGGGGCCTTAACTGTTCTTGGCACCATGGTCCTGTGTTCATTTTTATATTTATTTTCTAATACAATTGCTTCCCTGTATTTAGAAATATACATTTTAGGTTTGGGTGGAGGAAGAGTACTCTACTTTGGGAGAAGGTTATAAGCGCTTTCATCTGAAAACACAATTCAATCGCTAGCTTAAATTCACCTGCAAGGGAATTCTACAACTGTGTGTCGAGGCACCCCTATTTATAGATTTTTATGGCCTGGCATGTGACATCATGGTGGCCTGGCATGTGACATCATAGTAGCCTGTCTTTGTTCTGTCATTTAAGCCCCACCCCCCTGGTTACTGTTGCTATTGTAACTATTATATTATGAATGCTGGTAGCTAGCATTCCACACACACACATACACTTTTTGCCAAGGTTCCAGCTGCAGTCACCAAGACATGTAAATGTATTTAGTAACCCTCTGGGGTCCAGAGTATAATTGGCCGTTTTTGACTACTTTAGATTTTACCTCTATATTTCACCTTTAAAAAAATCTTCTTCTTTTTTTTTTTGGCACAACCTCAAATATCTGAAATTTGAGTTAATTTTTCATTTATACTATATTTGCACAATAGATCTAAATTCAGACAAAAAAAATTCAAAATCCGAGTAGAAAATACTTGTCATTTTTACTGTAAAAGCCACAAACATGTTTAAGGAATTGTTTTCATAACTTGAAATGCGAATAGAAGTTGTACATTTGTAAAAATTATGCACAAGTTTTGCAAACAACTTTATGTTCAGTATAATATATGCAGGTTTTCTTCCTGAATACTATCGTTGTTTATATTTACTGCGGGAAGAAACGGTTTTTATAAGGAAAAACACTAGAAAGCACTCAGTCCCCCTCCCAACTCCCCCAGCCTTTCCTATTGGTGAAAAAATATACCATGTGGACCAATCAAAAAATGATAGGGCAACATAGCATTTAGTTGTTTACGAAGGCGGGCAGGTGTATACATATAGTTTGAGTCTGACGGCTCTTTGTTTGCTTCTCATCTGTAAACTCTGCATACTCTCTCATGTGATTCAGTTTGTTTTGAAAAGTCTCAACAGGATCTTGAGCTTTATTGTGAAAGGTTTACGTGGAAAACAAACAAGCGTACAGCGGAACCACGCGATGGTTTTACCGTCATTGTTGCTAACGAAAACACGTAAAAACAGGCACTTGCCCGCCCATAGTGTGGTTATATTAAATATAAGAGAAAGAGAGAACTTTAAGAAATTAATATAGCCACTAAGGTGACCGTGAAAACGATGAAAAATACTGCTGTAAACAGTTTCTTTTACGACATCACGAAACAAACGATAGCGTAATAGGAAACGATAGACATTTTTATATTGTCATTTGATATATATCGTTATATCGAACAGCCCTAACATACACTCTTATATTTGTACATATATTTATTCTTATAATTCTCAGATTTACCCATTCGTATATTTTGCTTGTTCTTATGTTATTGTATTTTGCACACCTCTGTTGCACACACATAAGAATTTCGCTCACATGTGCTGTACCAGTGTACCTGCACATGTTATGTGATACGGGAAATCTCCAATTTTTTTTTATTTTGTTTTTTTTGAGATTAAATAATATACCATTGTAAAGACGACACAAGAGTTCCAGAGGCTCTTCTGGGAGCCAGAGTCGACCAGAAAACGTTTCCCCGAGCTTGAGTCCTCTATGAAGAGCAGCCTTTCCTTATCGGCAGCGGTCACAGCCGCTACAGAGCGCTGGCAGGCTTGTTTCCCTGGGCCTTAAAACTGCAAAGGCGGCACGGTGCTGTCACGCTGATGGTAAAAACACAGGCCTTTAACACAGTGCCGCTGTGCCACTTTATTTTTTAACAAAACACTACGCTTTATGTATAAAGAACTGCCTATTCTACTACTTATTGAAGAAAAAGAATCCACAAAAGATTATTTTTACTTTCTTTTATTTGTTCCAGATAAATTATAAATTATTTTTTAAAAAGCAATGAAATGCATCAGATGTCTCCCATGCTTTCTTTTCTGCTGTAATTTTTTTTTTTGAACATAAATTGGTCTATTGAAAATAAAATGTAGTAAGAACCACTACATTTTTTCAATAGGCCAATTTATGTTTAAGAAAACCCCAACAATCAAATGATCTCATCTGAGCAAGCACTGGGCGACGGTGGGAAGGAAAAACTCCTTTGTCTTAAAAAGAAGAAACCTTCGACAGAACCAGGCTCAGATGGTGCGGCTTCTGTCAAGACCGGTTGGGGGTTAGGTAGTTAAAAAACTACTCTAACGGTACAGCACTACAGCTTTTTGGTGGAAATGGGTGGAAGGATGGGTGTTACACCTCGTTTCATTGGAGGTCTTACAGGTGGTCGGGGTGTAGATTCAGCTTTTTTACAAATAGGTGGCAGAGGGACAGGACTAGGTCGTGGAATTATAACTAGTTGGGTGGGAATAGGTTGTCTGTGAAGGTTCTCAGTCATGGGAATAGGTTGCTTTCCACTTCTGGATATAGGTGGAACACACATCCTACGAAAAGGTGGTAGGTTGTCGGTCGAGAAAGTTTCCTTTTTCGTTGGTTGTGTGACTTGAGGAGCGGGTGTCAACTTTGTCTTTTTCGGTCTAATGGGTGGCAGTGGAGTCCGCTGTAACTGTTGTTCGTCAGATGCATCTTCCCTGCCTACGTAAATGTATTTATGTTCCTCAAAAAGGGCAATGTCTTTTTCAACTTGACTCATTGCCTCTTCGAGAAACATTTTGTAATTGTATTTTTTGTGCTGTGAAGGGGAGATAGTAAAAGGGAGGGACTGATATTCAAAGTTTAGCTCATTAAACCTCCTCTTTAGGCCCTGGAGAATGTTTTGTTTCTCCTGTTCGGCCAGTGGTTTAACTGTTTCCTGTTGTTTTGTTAACCAGGCATCATTGTCCTGCTTAGCCTTTTCTTTCTCTGCCTTTCTTCTACGCAGGTAGCCTGGAACGATTCTGTAATCGTTTTTCTGTAAATAAAAGGGGACAAGTCCAGATTTCTCAAGGAGCTGCTTGTCCCCTTTGCGTGTATCCACACAAGCAGGTTGAGCCATGACTTTCTTCATGCCTGTGTGTTCTGGTTTTTTCCTGAATGTGTGTTCAGGTTTTTCGCCTTCTGGCCTCTGTGGGCACATTTCGCGATGAGATGGGGCCTTAACTGTTCTTGGCACCATGGTCCTGTGTTCATTTTTATATTTATTTTCTAATACAATTGCTTCCCTGTATTTAGAAATATACATTTTAGGTTTGGGTGGAGGAAGAGTACTCTACTTTGGGAGAAGGTTATAAGCGCTTTCATCTGAAAACACAATTCAATCGCTAGCTTAAATTCACCTGCAAGGGAATTCTACAACTGTGTGTCGAGGCACCCCTATTTATAGATTTTTATGGCCTGGCATGTGACATCATGGTGGCCTGGCATGTGACATCATAGTAGCCTGTCTTTGTTCTGTCATTTAAGCCCCACCCCCCTGGTTACTGTTGCTATTGTAACTATTATATTATGAATGCTGGTAGCTAGCATTCCACACACACACATACACTTTTTGCCAAGGTTCCAGCTGCAGTCACCAAGACATGTAAATGTATTTAGTAACCCTCTGGGGTCCAGAGTATAATTGGCCGTTTTTGACTACTTTAGATTTTACCTCTATATTTCACCTTTAAAAAAATCTTCTTCTTTTTTTTTTTGGCACAACCTCAAATATCTGAAATTTGAGTTAATTTTTCATTTATACTATATTTGCACAATAGATCTAAATTCAGACAAAAAAAATTCAAAATCCGAGTAGAAAATACTTGTCATTTTTACTGTAAAAGCCACAAACATGTTTAAGGAATTGTTTTCATAACTTGAAATGCGAATAGAAGTTGTACATTTGTAAAAATTATGCACAAGTTTTGCAAACAACTTTATGTTCAGTATAATATATGCAGGTTTTCTTCCTGAATACTATCGTTGTTTATATTTACTGCGGGAAGAAACGGTTTTTATAAGGAAAAACACTAGAAAGCACTCAGTCCCCCTCCCAACTCCCCCAGCCTTTCCTATTGGTGAAAAAATATACCATGTGGACCAATCAAAAAATGATAGGGCAACATAGCATTTAGTTGTTTACGAAGGCGGGCAGGTGTATACATATAGTTTGAGTCTGACGGCTCTTTGTTTGCTTCTCATCTGTAAACTCTGCATACTCTCTCATGTGATTCAGTTTGTTTTGAAAAGTCTCAACAGGATCTTGAGCTTTATTGTGAAAGGTTTACGTGGAAAACAAACAAGCGTACAGCGGAACCACGCGATGGTTTTACCGTCATTGTTGCTAACGAAAACACGTAAAAACAGGCACTTGCCCGCCCATAGTGTGGTTATATTAAATATAAGAGAAAGAGAGAACTTTAAGAAATTAATATAGCCACTAAGGTGACCGTGAAAACGATGAAAAATACTGCTGTAAACAGTTTATTTTACGACATCACGAAACAAACGATAGCGTAATAGGAAACGATAGACATTTTTATATTGTCATTTGATATATATCGTTATATCGAACAGCCCTAACATACACTCTTATATTTGTACATATATTTATTCTTATAATTCTCAGATTTACCCATTCGTATATTTTGCTTGTTCTTATGTTATTGTATTTTGCACACCTCTGTTGCACACACATAAGAATTTCGCTCACATGTGCTGTACCAGTGTACCTGCACATGTTATGTGATACGGGAAATCTCCAATTTTTTTTTATTTTGTTTTTTTTGAGATTAAATAATATACCATTGTAAAGACGACACAAGAGTTCCAGAGGCTCTTCTGGGAGCCAGAGTCGACCAGAAAACGTTTCCCCGAGCTTGAGTCCTCTATGAAGAGCAGCCTTTCCTTATCGGCAGCGGTCACAGCCGCTACAGAGCGCTGGCAGGCTTGTTTCCCTGGGCCTTAAAACTGCAAAGGCGGCACGGTGCTGTCACGCTGATGGTAAAAACACAGGCCTTTAACACAGTGCCGCTGTGCCACTTTATTTTTTAACAAAACACTACGCTTTATGTATAAAGAACTGCCTATTCTACTACTTATTGAAGAAAAAGAATCCACAAAAGATTATTTTTACTTTCTTTTATTTGTTCCAGATAAATTATAAATTATTTTTTAAAAAGCAATGAAATGCATCAGATGTCTCCCATGCTTTCTTTTCTGCTGTAATTTTTTTTTTTGAACATAAATTGGTCTATTGAAAATAAAATGTAGTAAGAACCACTACATTTTTTCAATAGGCCAATTTATGTTTAAGAAAACCCCAACAATCAAATGATCTCATCTGAGCAAGCACTGGGCGACGGTGGGAAGGAAAAACTCCTTTGTCTTAAAAAGAAGAAACCTTCGACAGAACCAGGCTCAGATGGTGCGGCTTCTGTCAAGACCGGTTGGGGGTTAGGTAGTTAAAAAACTACTCTAACGGTACAGCACTACAGCTTTTTGGTGGAAATGGGTGGAAGGATGGGTGTTACACCTCGTTTCATTGGAGGTCTTACAGGTGGTCGGGGTGTAGATTCAGCTTTTTTACAAATAGGTGGCAGAGGGACAGGACTAGGTCGTGGAATTATAACTAGTTGGGTGGGAATAGGTTGTCTGTGAAGGTTCTCAGTCATGGGAATAGGTTGCTTTCCACTTCTGGATATAGGTGGAACACACATCCTACGAAAAGGTGGTAGGTTGTCGGTCGAGAAAGTTTCCTTTTTCGTTGGTTGTGTGACTTGAGGAGCGGGTGTCAACTTTGTCTTTTTCGGTCTAATGGGTGGCAGTGGAGTCCGCTGTAACTGTTGTTCGTCAGATGCATCTTCCCTGCCTACGTAAATGTATTTATGTTCCTCAAAAAGGGCAATGTCTTTTTCAACTTGACTCATTGCCTCTTCGAGAAACATTTTGTAATTGTATTTTTTGTGCTGTGAAGGGGAGATAGTAAAAGGGAGGGATTGATATTCAAAGTTTAGCTCATTAAACCTCCTCTTTAGGCCCTGGAGAATGTTTTGTTTCTCCTGTTCGGCCAGTGGTTTAACTGTTTCCTGTTGTTTTGTTAACCAGGCATCATTGTCCTGCTTAGCCTTTTCTTTCTCTGCCTTTCTTCTACGCAGGTAGCCTGGAACGATTCTGTAATCGTTTTTCTGTAAATAAAAGGGGACAAGTCCAGATTTCTCAAGGAGCTGCTTGTCCCCTTTGCGTGTATCCACACAAGCAGGTTGAGCCATGACTTTCTTCATGCCTGTGTGTTCTGGTTTTTTCCTGAATGTGTGTTCAGGTTTTTCGCCTTCTGGCCTCTGTGGGCACATTTCGCGATGAGATGGCGCCTTAACTGTTCTTGGCACCATGGTCCTGTGTTCATTTTTATATTTATTTTCTAATACAATTGCTTCCCTGTATTTAGAAATATACATTTTAGGTTTGGGTGGAGGAAGAGTACTCTACTTTGGGAGAAGGTTATAAGCGCTTTCATCTGAAAACACAATTCAATCGCTAGCTTAAATTCACCTGCAAGGGAATTCTACAACTGTGTGTCGAGGCACCCCTATTTATAGATTTTTATGGCCTGGCATGTGACATCATGGTGGCCTGGCATGTGACATCATAGTGGCCTGGCATGTGACATCATGGTAGCCTGTCTTTGTTCTGTCATTTAAGCCCCACCCCCCTGGTTACTGTTGCTATTGTAACTATTATATTATGAATGCTGGTAGCTAGCATTCCACACACACACATACACTTTTTGCCAAGGTTCCAGCTGCAGTCACCAAGACATGTAAATGTATTTAGTAACCCTCTGGGGTCCAGAGTATAATTGGCCGTTTTTGACTACTTTAGATTTTACCTCTATATTTCACCTTTAAAAAAATCTTCTTCTTTTTTTTTTTGGCACAACCTCAAATATCTGAAATTTGAGTTAATTTTTCATTTATACTATATTTGCACAATAGATCTAAATTCAGACAAAAAAAATTCAAAATCCGAGTAGAAAATACTTGTCATTTTTACTGTAAAAGCCACAAACATGTTTAAGGAATTGTTTTCATAACTTGAAATGCGAATAGAAGTTGTACATTTGTAAAAATTATGCACAAGTTTTGCAAACAACTTTATGTTCAGTATAATATATGCAGGTTTTCTTCCTGAATACTATCGTTGTTTATATTTACTGCGGGAAGAAACGGTTTTTATAAGGAAAAACACTAGAAAGCACTCAGTCCCCCTCCCAACTCCCCCAGCCTTTCCTATTGGTGAAAAAATATACCATGTGGACCAATCAAAAAATGATAGGGCAACATAGCATTTAGTTGTTTACGAAGGCGGGCAGGTGTATACATATAGTTTGAGTCTGACGGCTCTTTGTTTGCTTCTCATCTGTAAACTCTGCATACTCTCTCATGTGATTCAGTTTGTTTTGAAAAGTCTCAACAGGATCTTGAGCTTTATTGTGAAAGGTTTACGTGGAAAACAAACAAGCGTACAGCGGAACCACGCGATGGTTTTACCGTCATTGTTGCTAACGAAAACACGTAAAAACAGGCACTTGCCCGCCCATAGTGTGGTTATATTAAATATAAGAGAAAGAGAGAACTTTAAGAAATTAATATAGCCACTAAGGTGACCGTGAAAACGATGAAAAATACTGCTGTAAACAGTTTATTTTACGACATCACGAAACAAACGATAGCGTAATAGGAAACGATAGACATTTTTATATTGTCATTTGATATATATCGTTATATCGAACAGCCCTAACATACACTCTTATATTTGTACATATATTTATTCTTATAATTCTCAGATTTACCCATTCGTATATTTTGCTTGTTCTTATGTTATTGTATTTTGCACACCTCTGTTGCACACACATAAGAATTGTCATTTAACCCCCCCCAGTAAGAATAGTTTTTTATGGTATTGAAAATCATGCCCAATAATGTTAATTTACATTAATAACATAGTGTGATGTAAATCCTTGATGCCACCAAACCCTATCAAAACAAGCTGTATCCCCAAACTGTCACCACACACACACACACACACACACACACACACACACACACACACACACACACACACACACACACACACACACAGAGAATCCCTGACAAAAGTTTCTTTGTGTTTGTTTGGCGTAGTGCATTGGTACTGGGGATGCACTCTCTCAGATCTGGCCTCTGTTTTTGAAGCCAGTTCATTTGTCTGTGCGGTATAAATGTGGTGCTGTTGCTTTTTCCTTCACACAGTCATACACTCTGTCCTGATGAATGTATTTATTAAGTTGTGCCCCTTCAAGTGTCTTTCCCTTTGCTGGATAACATTAGTTATTCGCTCAGAAAGTTAGGGATGACTTGAAATTAAAATTATACCGAAGGTCAGGCCATAGCATACTTAAACTGTTACACGGTGTAGTGGTATCAAAAACTCTTCACACATCAATCCTGTTGGCCTTTTTTTTTCTTTTTCTTTTTTTTAAATTTTCCAGTCTGTTTTGTGTGTTAGCCATTTCTGCTGTGTGTTTTATTTTCATCTATTAACTTTAACAAATTATTTTTTACATATTTATTTGCCAACTTTAGCTTTAATAATTCCTTTTATTTGTTATTACCTTCACCAAACTATCTCTGCTGTTTATTCATTAATCCTGTCTAACAGTTTCTATTGAGGCATTACTTTTAGATTTATTTTTAAATTTGTCGGTTACTTTCCATCACCATAATGTGGTGTTCAGAAAAAATGCAGGTCAAAGGGTTTTTTTCCGCCACCGAAGCTACGTCCATGTTTTACCCTGTCTGTTATCCTTTATCTTTAGGTAATCAGTTATACTGTTGTTCATACTCTTCGGCCAACAGTTTTAGCGTTCTCTAGTCTTGCTGCTATACTACCATTTCTCTGTAGTAAAAGTAGAAGTCGTTATAACTGTTCAGCTAATTAGAAATATTTTATCTAACTAGTCACAGCAGACGGAGGCCCCTCACTGAGCCTGGTTCTGTTGGCGGTTTCTTCCAATGTCACCAAGTTCTTGCTCAAAGGGTGTTATATGACTGTTAGGGATTTTTTCTGTATTATTGTAGGGTCTTAACCCCACAATTTAAAGCGCCTTGAGGCGACTGTTGTTGTGATTTAGCATTATATGAATAAAATTAAAATGAATTCAATTGATCTTTTTCGCAAACTGTAAGCTGACTGTTTCCCCTTTCTTCTGTCTTTAGATATTACAGGGGAACACATGGGGTCATAGTGGTATATGACGTCACGAGTGCGGAGTCCTTTGTCAATGTAAAACGATGGTTACATGAAATCAACCAGAACTGTGACGACGTGTGCCGAATATTAGGTGAGTGCGCTCCAAAGAAACACCTTGGCACACACATAAGTTTTTGAACGCTCAAAATAAGCGTCACACTTGCGGAAGCCGATATACCCGCCAAAACGCCGTGCATTTATCGAGACTTTCAACCCCAGGTAGGCTAATTATCAATCTTCGGATCCACATTATGTCAGCAGCTCCACCGTGAACTATGTTAAAAACAAACACCGCTCACGCCTCACAGATGACAGCTTACAGTCCTGCGTAAAGATGAAAGTGACTTCATACAGCTCCGATTTGCAGACGCTGTGCGCAGAGATTCAGGAGCAGAAGTCCCATTGTAAACATATCACGGCAGACCCAACGATGTTTCCATGAACACACTTTACAGCTTCTCTTTATTGACCACTTTTCACACACGGTTGCCGTATGCATACAGCCGGTGTTAAAGCTCACAGCCCGACACATACCAACACAACAGCATAGAGAGCACAGACGTTAAGGCGCCGAGGCGTGATCGCGGGTGCCGCTCAGGTGCGTCCGCCTCCCCTGCAGCGGCGCTGCAGACCACGCCCCGCCACACACATTAACCAGGTAAAATACATATTGTCAGGGTTCCTGGGTCGGTGACCCAGTGTTTTCAGTTTTGTTCATGTTCATATATATATATATATATATATAGCATATAGTAAACAATGAATCTGTAAACGACAGCTGTTGACATTTTTTAAAAATGAATGAAAAAGCATATTTAAATAATCAACATACATGATTTAAATATAAACACACACGTGACAAGAGACAGAACGTGTAGAAGATATATGCAGAAAGAGCTTTCAGTGGTCACCTGATAACATGATATCTAAAAAATACATAGCTCATTTTCCTGTCTGTTAGTTGGACATGCTAACCTGTTAACAAGCTCCTATATTCACCCATACAGTTTGTAGATCATTTTGCTAAAATAGGTAAAATCTCCACTCTTTCAGGGCACTAATAGGCTAAAGGCATATTACAAAAGGTCATTCATGTATTCACAGATTCTCTGTAGTTATTCTGCTGCTCATTCACCTGTAAAAACCACACCAATCATTATTTCAACAGCCTTTTTATTTTGGAACAAAAGCATTTGACGATATGACTTACAGGACGTTACCAAATTCATGAAGCTATATTTGTGAGTTTATTTATCAATATCAGTTTAATGTAAACAGACTGATGTAGTAATAGACAGTAAAATGTTGGTGCGTGTGTAATATATGAGCGTTTATGTTTCTCTACATGGGTAAAAGTACTCCATGTCGCCCTCTGGTGGTAGCAACCAACTATGAAAAGAATGGATGTTGGATCTTAACTAAATGATAAAAAGTTTTATTACTTTGTATTACTTTCTTTAGTTTGGTAAAATTTACAGTTTTAATCCCGTAAGAAAATAAATCACTATCATAGAGAGGGATATTAGTAATTCGTTTGTTAATAACACTTTGTTTGTGTTTGCTAATGTTTCGACAGGAAAATGGTTTTCTACAAAGTTGTTTCATGTACAGAGTAACACACACACACACACACACACACACACACACACACACACACACACACTCGTATGACTTTGCCGGTTTCAGCTGAAACAATTTCAGTGTTTCAAACCATGTTCCAGGATTTTTCCTTTGCCATTTATGAGGTTTCAAGAAGAAGATAAACGACAGATATGAATGTTTGAAAAAGTTATAGATGAAAAGATGAAAAATACTCAAAGGATAAATTCAATTGGTTTATTGTTTTATGAATAAGTTGAAAAAGAAAAAGTTAAACAAGTAAATAATGAAACAAGGTAAAATGAAGTAAGAACAAAACGTCAACAAGTAAATAATGAAACAAGGTAAAATGAAGTAAGAACAAAACGTTAACAAGTAAATAATGAAACAAGGTAAAATGAAGTAAGAACAAAACGTTAACAAGTAAATAATGAAACAAGGTAAAATGAAGTAAGAACAAAACGTTAACAAGTAAATAATGAAACAAGGTAAAATGAAGTAAGAACAAAACGTCAACAAGTAAATAATGAAACAAGGTAAAATGAAGTAAGAACAAAACGTTAACAAGTAAATAATGAAACAAGGTAAAATGAAGTAAGAACAAAACCTCAACAAGTAAATAATGAAACAAGGTAAAATGAAGCAAGCACAAAAAGTTAAGTAAATAATGAAACAAGGTAAAATGAAGTAAGCACAAAAAGTTAAGTAAATAATGAAACAAGGTAGAGGAGAGAAAACCCCAACAATCCCCTCTGAGCACGCACTAGGCGACAGTGGGGAGGAAAAACTGCCTTTAAACGGGCAGAAACCTCCGGCAGAACCAGGCTCAGGAGGGGACAGTCAACTGCCGGGACTGGTTGGGGAGGTGAACAGAGGTGGAGCAAGACGAGGCTACACCTGCTGAGGAAGCAGTAGAGTTCCTCCTCCAGGGCCAGCGGAAGCGTTTGTTCTTCTTTTTCATGCAGTTTTCTACAAGAGCTTTTTTTTCCAGGATGAGGGTTCTCAACTCATCGATGGTTTCTTTGTTTTGTTTCTCAAGCTTCTTGCACGTTTTCTCCACCTCTTCCAACGTTGCTTGTTTTTCTTCAAGCTTTTCCCTGAGCTCTTTGGATGTTTCCTCCTGCATTATCTTGTCCTTGTGCATGTCTGCGTTTCTTTGTTGTACTTCTTTGTACATGTCTTGTAGCTCCTCATTTCTTTTGTGGATATCTTGGAGCGTACGCTGCAGGTCGTCATGTATGTTGTCTTGTTCTTGCTTTTGCGCCTGCATTTCAGTGTGTTTGCGCTTCAAGTTGTTGTATTCCAACAATATCCCCTTAGTGAGCTCGGAGTTGTTTCTCGCCATTTGCTCCATCCTTTTCTGCATGTGCGAGCATTGTTTGTCCAGTTTTTCTTTTTCCCCTTCTAGTTGCTTTTTCTCGTGAAGAAGGTCTTTATTTTGGCGCAGAGTATCATCCACCTTCTCTTTCAGCATTCTGTATTTTTCCTCCGTGACTTTGAGTTTGTGCTCGATGTCTCTTTGCTTTTTCTCCTGTTCTTCCTTCTGTTGGAGGATTTCTTCATTTTTTTTCACAGCTTCATCGAAGTTTGTTTGGAGCAGCCGATTCATTTGGTCCATATATTGGAGATCCCATTCTGTCTTCTCAACAGTAGCTTTGCTGTCTTTAAGCTGGTTGGACATCTCCTTTAGTTCCACGCTCTTTTGCTTGTTTTCCTTAATTAGGAAGACAATCTGCTCTCGGGCTTGTCCAAACTTGATTCCCCAACCCTCATTAATAATATTTATGTCGGGCTGGCGTTTTTGTCTTTCTTCCAGGTTCTTATTTTGCGCTTCCATCTGTCTACACTTCTCCTCCAGTTGAAGTTTCTCTTCTTCAATCTGTTGAATTTTATTCTGGAGATGGTAGTTTTCCTTCTTACTGTCATGTAATGCCCTTTGGACGGCTAAGAGGTCATTTGGGGAAATTGGCCGGCCACGACAGGAAGGAGAAGCGGCGTAATCTTTTTGCCTTTGTTGGTGTCTTGTTGGATACATGTTGAAGGTTGTACACGACAACTCTGAAAAGGTTTCCAAAAGTTTCTGTGGTGAACGTGTGAAGGCTGCAAACACAAATGCTGCGAAGACACGAACTAAAAAACTGCTGTGTGTCACCCCTGTTTAAGGAAAAACTTCAAAGGATCGTGTAGTGACATCATAACTCCGTGAGCCAATGAGATTGTCATGTGACATTTTGGAATGGGGATATTTTTTTTTAAACTGTTTTCAAATTTAACTTAATATTTGACTGTTTCTTAACTGACCTGTTTAGCTGATTAAGAAATGAATTGAAACGAGCATCACTAACGTTATATAACAGACAACAGAAAAAAAAACAGTTTTTTTTCTAAGTAATAGAGGTATAATACATTTTTTAAATTTTTTTTTTAAATTATCCTACTTTTTATAAGAGGGAACATTATTTAAAGAATATGTATTTAATTGGAAATCTCTCTATTCGTCTAAAGGCTATAACAAGAAAGGTGAGCTTCCTGCTCAAAAATGAAATGACCAAAATAAATGGAGCATTTCTCTGCAATTACAAACTCTGTGTAAACAATCTTGGTTTCAAAATAAGGCTAATGCTGGTGAGATGTCATCACAGGTGTAAATATTACTGCAGATGTTACTATGTCAAAGTTTCACAACTGTCTTATGTTTATTTATGTAGGCAAGACCTACTTTTCACTTTTTTGCTTTGCTATATGTTCTTGAGTGTATTAGTTTGCCAGCAGCACGAACATGTACTAGTGTCAATAATAATAGTACGGTGGATTAGAAAACCTGCTCACAAGTTGAATAAACACCCAGGATTGTTTCATCATTTTCATTCAAAACCAATATTTGAGTCAAAATGAGAAAGTTGTTTGTGCTGTCTGATGAAGAAGAAGCAAAATAAAGTGCAGTTTTGATGTAGATGATGTTGTATACAAACTAGAAGAGGAAGATAGTAGGATCTCTGTATCATGCTTTGTCACTTTGTACCATGTAATTCTTTCTATTTCCACCAGGGGGTGTTTTCAGAGGTGGTAGGTGGTAAAAGAAGAGGTCAGCAGGAAGATGGCGAAGAGTGACCAAAGACCAAGAAAAAGAGGCAGTCAGGCAAAGATGAAGAGTATTATATCCCTTACAGACCTAAAGACTTTGACTCTGAGAGAGGGTGAGGCATTAAACTGTTGCATCTGTTTCTTTAAAAAATGTGAATGGCTTTGTGTTTTATGCTGTTTTGTCCTGTGTTATGCGTCGACAGGTTGAGTCTCGGTGGAGAGGGCAGTGCTTTTGAACAGCAGGCCTCTTCAGCTGTCCTTGATCTCATGGGAGATGAAGGCGATCGCCTTAACCAGCAGAAGAAAATGATGAAATGGTACAAATTTCCCTATGTTTGACTCAGTATCCACCAAATGGTCATTTCAAACTATAATTTAAAGTCTTTTTTCCCCCTTCTTTTTTTAGGGACCGTAAGAGGAAGCGTTTTGTGAGAGAAACGGGAAAAGAAGACCAGAAGAAGAAGATCAAAACAGACAGCGGTCAGGTTATCAGTAACAAGAAGAACAGGAAGAACTTGTATCCTTCCAACAAAAATATTATATCGTCATTTGATATATATCGTTATATCGAACAGCCCTAACATACACTCTTATATTTGTACATATATTTATTCTTATAATTCTCAGATTTACCCATTCGTATATTTTGCTTGTTCTTATGTTATTGTATTTTGCACACCTCTGTTGCACACACATAAGAATTTCGCTCACATGTGCTGTACCAGTGTACCTGCACATGTTATGTGATACGGGAAATCTCCAATTTTTTTTTATTTTGTTTTTTTTGAGATTAAATAATATACCATTGTAAAGACGACACAAGAGTTCCAGAGGCTCTTCTGGGAGCCAGAGTCGACCAGAAAACGTTTCCCCGAGCTTGAGTCCTCTATGAAGAGCAGCCTTTCCTTATCGGCAGCGGTCACAGCCGCTACAGAGCGCTGGCAGGCTTGTTTCCCTGGGCCTTAAAACTGCAAAGGCGGCACGGTGCTGTCACGCTGATGGTAAAAACACAGGCCTTTAACACAGTGCCGCTGTGCCACTTTATTTTTTAACAAAACACTACGCTTTATGTATAAAGAACTGCCTATTCTACTACTTATTGAAGAAAAAGAATCCACAAAAGATTATTTTTACTTTCTTTTATTTGTTCCAGATAAATTATAAATTATTTTTTAAAAAGCAATGAAATGCATCAGATGTCTCCCATGCTTTCTTTTCTGCTGTAATTTTTTTTTTTGAACATAAATTGGTCTATTGAAAATAAAATGTAGTAAGAACCACTACATTTTTTCAATAGGCCAATTTATGTTTAAGAAAACCCCAACAATCAAATGATCTCATCTGAGCAAGCACTGGGCGACGGTGGGAAGGAAAAACTCCTTTGTCTTAAAAAGAAGAAACCTTCGACAGAACCAGGCTCAGATGGTGCGGCTTCTGTCAAGACCGGTTGGGGGTTAGGTAGTTAAAAAACTACTCTAACGGTACAGCACTACAGCTTTTTGGTGGAAATGGGTGGAAGGATGGGTGTTACACCTCGTTTCATTGGAGGTCTTACAGGTGGTCGGGGTGTAGATTCAGCTTTTTTACAAATAGGTGGCAGAGGGACAGGACTAGGTCGTGGAATTATAACTAGTTGGGTGGGAATAGGTTGTCTGTGAAGGTTCTCAGTCATGGGAATAGGTTGCTTTCCACTTCTGGATATAGGTGGAACACACATCCTACGAAAAGGTGGTAGGTTGTCGGTCGAGAAAGTTTCCTTTTTCGTTGGTTGTGTGACTTGAGGAGCGGGTGTCAACTTTGTCTTTTTCGGTCTAATGGGTGGCAGTGGAGTCCGCTGTAACTGTTGTTCGTCAGATGCATCTTCCCTGCCTACGTAAATGTATTTATGTTCCTCAAAAAGGGCAATGTCTTTTTCAACTTGACTCATTGCCTCTTCGAGAAACATTTTGTAATTGTATTTTTTGTGCTGTGAAGGGGAGATAGTAAAAGGGAGGGACTGATATTCAAAGTTTAGCTCATTAAACCTCCTCTTTAGGCCCTGGAGAATGTTTTGTTTCTCCTGTTCGGCCAGTGGTTTAACTGTTTCCTGTTGTTTTGTTAACCAGGCATCATTGTCCTGCTTAGCCTTTTCTTTCTCTGCCTTTCTTCTACGCAGGTAGCCTGGAACGATTCTGTAATCGTTTTTCTGTAAATAAAAGGGGACAAGTCCAGATTTCTCAAGGAGCTGCTTGTCCCCTTTGCGTGTATCCACACAAGCAGGTTGAGCCATGACTTTCTTCATGCCTGTGTGTTCTGGTTTTTTCCTGAATGTGTGTTCAGGTTTTTCGCCTTCTGGCCTCTGTGGGCACATTTCGCGATGAGATGGGGCCTTAACTGTTCTTGGCACCATGGTCCTGTGTTCATTTTTATATTTATTTTCTAATACAATTGCTTCCCTGTATTTAGAAATATACATTTTAGGTTTGGGTGGAGGAAGAGTACTCTACTTTGGGAGAAGGTTATAAGCGCTTTCATCTGAAAACACAATTCAATCGCTAGCTTAAATTCACCTGCAAGGGAATTCTACAACTGTGTGTCGAGGCACCCCTATTTATAGATTTTTATGGCCTGGCATGTGACATCATGGTGGCCTGGCATGTGACATCATAGTAGCCTGTCTTTGTTCTGTCATTTAAGCCCCACCCCCCTGGTTACTGTTGCTATTGTAACTATTATATTATGAATGCTGGTAGCTAGCATTCCACACACACACATACACTTTTTGCCAAGGTTCCAGCTGCAGTCACCAAGACATGTAAATGTATTTAGTAACCCTCTGGGGTCCAGAGTATAATTGGCCGTTTTTGACTACTTTAGATTTTACCTCTATATTTCACCTTTAAAAAAATCTTCTTCTTTTTTTTTTTGGCACAACCTCAAATATCTGAAATTTGAGTTAATTTTTCATTTATACTATATTTGCACAATAGATCTAAATTCAGACAAAAAAAATTCAAAATCCGAGTAGAAAATACTTGTCATTTTTACTGTAAAAGCCACAAACATGTTTAAGGAATTGTTTTCATAACTTGAAATGCGAATAGAAGTTGTACATTTGTAAAAATTATGCACAAGTTTTGCAAACAACTTTATGTTCAGTATAATATATGCAGGTTTTCTTCCTGAATACTATCGTTGTTTATATTTACTGCGGGAAGAAACGGTTTTTATAAGGAAAAACACTAGAAAGCACTCAGTCCCCCTCCCAACTCCCCCAGCCTTTCCTATTGGTGAAAAAATATACCATGTGGACCAATCAAAAAATGATAGGGCAACATAGCATTTAGTTGTTTACGAAGGCGGGCAGGTGTATACATATAGTTTGAGTCTGACGGCTCTTTGTTTGCTTCTCATCTGTAAACTCTGCATACTCTCTCATGTGATTCAGTTTGTTTTGAAAAGTCTCAACAGGATCTTGAGCTTTATTGTGAAAGGTTTACGTGGAAAACAAACAAGCGTACAGCGGAACCACGCGATGGTTTTACCGTCATTGTTGCTAACGAAAACACGTAAAAACAGGCACTTGCCCGCCCATAGTGTGGTTATATTAAATATAAGAGAAAGAGAGAACTTTAAGAAATTAATATAGCCACTAAGGTGACCGTGAAAACGATGAAAAATACTGCTGTAAACAGTTTATTTTACGACATCACGAAACAAACGATAGCGTAATAGGAAACGATAGACATTTTTATATTGTCATTTGATATATATCGTTATATCGAACAGCCCTAACATACACTCTTATATTTGTACATATATTTATTCTTATAATTCTCAGATTTACCCATTCGTATATTTTGCTTGTTCTTATGTTATTGTATTTTGCACACCTCTGTTGCACACACATAAGAATTTCGCTCACATGTGCTGTACCAGTGTACCTGCACATGTTATGTGATACGGGAAATCTCCAATTTTTTTTTATTTTGTTTTTTTTGAGATTAAATAATATACCATTGTAAAGACGACACAAGAGTTCCAGAGGCTCTTCTGGGAGCCAGAGTCGACCAGAAAACGTTTCCCCGAGCTTGAGTCCTCTATGAAGAGCAGCCTTTCCTTATCGGCAGCGGTCACAGCCGCTACAGAGCGCTGGCAGGCTTGTTTCCCTGGGCCTTAAAACTGCAAAGGCGGCACGGTGCTGTCACGCTGATGGTAAAAACACAGGCCTTTAACACAGTGCCGCTGTGCCACTTTATTTTTTAACAAAACACTACGCTTTATGTATAAAGAACTGCCTATTCTACTACTTATTGAAGAAAAAGAATCCACAAAAGATTATTTTTACTTTCTTTTATTTGTTCCAGATAAATTATAAATTATTTTTTAAAAAGCAATGAAATGCATCAGATGTCTCCCATGCTTTCTTTTCTGCTGTAATTTTTTTTTTTGAACATAAATTGGTCTATTGAAAATAAAATGTAGTAAGAACCACTACATTTTTTCAATAGGCCAATTTATGTTTAAGAAAACCCCAACAATCAAATGATCTCATCTGAGCAAGCACTGGGCGACGGTGGGAAGGAAAAACTCCTTTGTCTTAAAAAGAAGAAACCTTCGACAGAACCAGGCTCAGATGGTGCGGCTTCTGTCAAGACCGGTTGGGGGTTAGGTAGTTAAAAAACTACTCTAACGGTACAGCACTACAGCTTTTTGGTGGAAATGGGTGGAAGGATGGGTGTTACACCTCGTTTCATTGGAGGTCTTACAGGTGGTCGGGGTGTAGATTCAGCTTTTTTACAAATAGGTGGCAGAGGGACAGGACTAGGTCGTGGAATTATAACTAGTTGGGTGGGAATAGGTTGTCTGTGAAGGTTCTCAGTCATGGGAATAGGTTGCTTTCCACTTCTGGATATAGGTGGAACACACATCCTACGAAAAGGTGGTAGGTTGTCGGTCGAGAAAGTTTCCTTTTTCGTTGGTTGTGTGACTTGAGGAGCGGGTGTCAACTTTGTCTTTTTCGGTCTAATGGGTGGCAGTGGAGTCCGCTGTAACTGTTGTTCGTCAGATGCATCTTCCCTGCCTACGTAAATGTATTTATGTTCCTCAAAAAGGGCAATGTCTTTTTCAACTTGACTCATTGCCTCTTCGAGAAACATTTTGTAATTGTATTTTTTGTGCTGTGAAGGGGAGATAGTAAAAGGGAGGGACTGATATTCAAAGTTTAGCTCATTAAACCTCCTCTTTAGGCCCTGGAGAATGTTTTGTTTCTCCTGTTCGGCCAGTGGTTTAACTGTTTCCTGTTGTTTTGTTAACCAGGCATCATTGTCCTGCTTAGCCTTTTCTTTCTCTGCCTTTCTTCTACGCAGGTAGCCTGGAACGATTCTGTAATCGTTTTTCTGTAAATAAAAGGGGACAAGTCCAGATTTCTCAAGGAGCTGCTTGTCCCCTTTGCGTGTATCCACACAAGCAGGTTGAGCCATGACTTTCTTCATGCCTGTGTGTTCTGGTTTTTTCCTGAATGTGTGTTCAGGTTTTTCGCCTTCTGGCCTCTGTGGGCACATTTCGCGATGAGATGGGGCCTTAACTGTTCTTGGCACCATGGTCCTGTGTTCATTTTTATATTTATTTTCTAATACAATTGCTTCCCTGTATTTAGAAATATACATTTTAGGTTTGGGTGGAGGAAGAGTACTCTACTTTGGGAGAAGGTTATAAGCGCTTTCATCTGAAAACACAATTCAATCGCTAGCTTAAATTCACCTGCAAGGGAATTCTACAACTGTGTGTCGAGGCACCCCTATTTATAGATTTTTATGGCCTGGCATGTGACATCATGGTGGCCTGGCATGTGACATCATAGTAGCCTGTCTTTGTTCTGTCATTTAAGCCCCACCCCCCTGGTTACTGTTGCTATTGTAACTATTATATTATGAATGCTGGTAGCTAGCATTCCACACACACACATACACTTTTTGCCAAGGTTCCAGCTGCAGTCACCAAGACATGTAAATGTATTTAGTAACCCTCTGGGGTCCAGAGTATAATTGGCCGTTTTTGACTACTTTAGATTTTACCTCTATATTTCACCTTTAAAAAAATCTTCTTCTTTTTTTTTTTGGCACAACCTCAAATATCTGAAATTTGAGTTAATTTTTCATTTATACTATATTTGCACAATAGATCTAAATTCAGACAAAAAAAATTCAAAATCCGAGTAGAAAATACTTGTCATTTTTACTGTAAAAGCCACAAACATGTTTAAGGAATTGTTTTCATAACTTGAAATGCGAATAGAAGTTGTACATTTGTAAAAATTATGCACAAGTTTTGCAAACAACTTTATGTTCAGTATAATATATGCAGGTTTTCTTCCTGAATACTATCGTTGTTTATATTTACTGCGGGAAGAAACGGTTTTTATAAGGAAAAACACTAGAAAGCACTCAGTCCCCCTCCCAACTCCCCCAGCCTTTCCTATTGGTGAAAAAATATACCATGTGGACCAATCAAAAAATGATAGGGCAACATAGCATTTAGTTGTTTACGAAGGCGGGCAGGTGTATACATATAGTTTGAGTCTGACGGCTCTTTGTTTGCTTCTCATCTGTAAACTCTGCATACTCTCTCATGTGATTCAGTTTGTTTTGAAAAGTCTCAACAGGATCTTGAGCTTTATTGTGAAAGGTTTACGTGGAAAACAAACAAGCGTACAGCGGAACCACGCGATGGTTTTACCGTCATTGTTGCTAACGAAAACACGTAAAAACAGGCACTTGCCCGCCCATAGTGTGGTTATATTAAATATAAGAGAAAGAGAGAACTTTAAGAAATTAATATAGCCACTAAGGTGACCGTGAAAACGATGAAAAATACTGCTGTAAACAGTTTATTTTACGACATCACGAAACAAACGATAGCGTAATAGGAAACGATAGACATTTTTATATTGTCATTTGATATATATCGTTATATCGAACAGCCCTAACATACACTCTTATATTTGTACATATATTTATTCTTATAATTCTCAGATTTACCCATTCGTATATTTTGCTTGTTCTTATGTTATTGTATTTTGCACACCTCTGTTGCACACACATAAGAATTTCGCTCACATGTGCTGTACCAGTGTACCTGCACATGTTATGTGATACGGGAAATCTCCAATTTTTTTTTATTTTGTTTTTTTTGAGATTAAATAATATACCATTGTAAAGACGACACAAGAGTTCCAGAGGCTCTTCTGGGAGCCAGAGTCGACCAGAAAACGTTTCCCCGAGCTTGAGTCCTCTATGAAGAGCAGCCTTTCCTTATCGGCAGCGGTCACAGCCGCTACAGAGCGCTGGCAGGCTTGTTTCCCTGGGCCTTAAAACTGCAAAGGCGGCACGGTGCTGTCACGCTGATGGTAAAAACACAGGCCTTTAACACAGTGCCGCTGTGCCACTTTATTTTTTAACAAAACACTACGCTTTATGTATAAAGAACTGCCTATTCTACTACTTATTGAAGAAAAAGAATCCACAAAAGATTATTTTTACTTTCTTTTATTTGTTCCAGATAAATTATAAATTATTTTTTAAAAAGCAATGAAATGCATCAGATGTCTCCCATGCTTTCTTTTCTGCTGTAATTTTTTTTTTTGAACATAAATTGGTCTATTGAAAATAAAATGTAGTAAGAACCACTACATTTTTTCAATAGGCCAATTTATGTTTAAGAAAACCCCAACAATCAAATGATCTCATCTGAGCAAGCACTGGGCGACGGTGGGAAGGAAAAACTCCTTTGTCTTAAAAAGAAGAAACCTTCGACAGAACCAGGCTCAGATGGTGCGGCTTCTGTCAAGACCGGTTGGGGGTTAGGTAGTTAAAAAACTACTCTAACGGTACAGCACTACAGCTTTTTGGTGGAAATGGGTGGAAGGATGGGTGTTACACCTCGTTTCATTGGAGGTCTTACAGGTGGTCGGGGTGTAGATTCAGCTTTTTTACAAATAGGTGGCAGAGGGACAGGACTAGGTCGTGGAATTATAACTAGTTGGGTGGGAATAGGTTGTCTGTGAAGGTTCTCAGTCATGGGAATAGGTTGCTTTCCACTTCTGGATATAGGTGGAACACACATCCTACGAAAAGGTGGTAGGTTGTCGGTCGAGAAAGTTTCCTTTTTCGTTGGTTGTGTGACTTGAGGAGCGGGTGTCAACTTTGTCTTTTTCGGTCTAATGGGTGGCAGTGGAGTCCGCTGTAACTGTTGTTCGTCAGATGCATCTTCCCTGCCTACGTAAATGTATTTATGTTCCTCAAAAAGGGCAATGTCTTTTTCAACTTGACTCATTGCCTCTTCGAGAAACATTTTGTAATTGTATTTTTTGTGCTGTGAAGGGGAGATAGTAAAAGGGAGGGACTGATATTCAAAGTTTAGCTCATTAAACCTCCTCTTTAGGCCCTGGAGAATGTTTTGTTTCTCCTGTTCGGCCAGTGGTTTAACTGTTTCCTGTTGTTTTGTTAACCAGGCATCATTGTCCTGCTTAGCCTTTTCTTTCTCTGCCTTTCTTCTACGCAGGTAGCCTGGAACGATTCTGTAATCGTTTTTCTGTAAATAAAAGGGGACAAGTCCAGATTTCTCAAGGAGCTGCTTGTCCCCTTTGCGTGTATCCACACAAGCAGGTTGAGCCATGACTTTCTTCATGCCTGTGTGTTCTGGTTTTTTCCTGAATGTGTGTTCAGGTTTTTCGCCTTCTGGCCTCTGTGGGCACATTTCGCGATGAGATGGGGCCTTAACTGTTCTTGGCACCATGGTCCTGTGTTCATTTTTATATTTATTTTCTAATACAATTGCTTCCCTGTATTTAGAAATATACATTTTAGGTTTGGGTGGAGGAAGAGTACTCTACTTTGGGAGAAGGTTATAAGCGCTTTCATCTGAAAACACAATTCAATCGCTAGCTTAAATTCACCTGCAAGGGAATTCTACAACTGTGTGTCGAGGCACCCCTATTTATAGATTTTTATGGCCTGGCATGTGACATCATGGTGGCCTGGCATGTGACATCATAGTAGCCTGTCTTTGTTCTGTCATTTAAGCCCCACCCCCCTGGTTACTGTTGCTATTGTAACTATTATATTATGAATGCTGGTAGCTAGCATTCCACACACACACATACACTTTTTGCCAAGGTTCCAGCTGCAGTCACCAAGACATGTAAATGTATTTAGTAACCCTCTGGGGTCCAGAGTATAATTGGCCGTTTTTGACTACTTTAGATTTTACCTCTATATTTCACCTTTAAAAAAATCTTCTTCTTTTTTTTTTTGGCACAACCTCAAATATCTGAAATTTGAGTTAATTTTTCATTTATACTATATTTGCACAATAGATCTAAATTCAGACAAAAAAAATTCAAAATCCGAGTAGAAAATACTTGTCATTTTTACTGTAAAAGCCACAAACATGTTTAAGGAATTGTTTTCATAACTTGAAATGCGAATAGAAGTTGTACATTTGTAAAAATTATGCACAAGTTTTGCAAACAACTTTATGTTCAGTATAATATATGCAGGTTTTCTTCCTGAATACTATCGTTGTTTATATTTACTGCGGGAAGAAACGGTTTTTATAAGGAAAAACACTAGAAAGCACTCAGTCCCCCTCCCAACTCCCCCAGCCTTTCCTATTGGTGAAAAAATATACCATGTGGACCAATCAAAAAATGATAGGGCAACATAGCATTTAGTTGTTTACGAAGGCGGGCAGGTGTATACATATAGTTTGAGTCTGACGGCTCTTTGTTTGCTTCTCATCTGTAAACTCTGCATACTCTCTCATGTGATTCAGTTTGTTTTGAAAAGTCTCAACAGGATCTTGAGCTTTATTGTGAAAGGTTTACGTGGAAAACAAACAAGCGTACAGCGGAACCACGCGATGGTTTTACCGTCATTGTTGCTAACGAAAACACGTAAAAACAGGCACTTGCCCGCCCATAGTGTGGTTATATTAAATATAAGAGAAAGAGAGAACTTTAAGAAATTAATATAGCCACTAAGGTGACCGTGAAAACGATGAAAAATATTGCTGTAAACAGTTTATTTTACGACATCACGAAACAAACGATAGCGTAATAGGAAACGATAGACATTTTTATATTGTCATTTGATATATATCGTTATATCGAACAGCCCTAACATACACTCTTATATTTGTACATATATTTATTCTTATAATTCTCAGATTTACCCATTCGTATATTTTGCTTGTTCTTATTGTAAAGTGTAGAAGTAAATTTAAATCTAATTTGATATACAAAGAGGTGTTTACAAAGGTTATAAAGCTAGTTATGTAGCTATTTGGTGGTTACGTGTTTTGATATTTACATGTTTACATGTTTGAATGTTTAGACATGCATGTTCAAACAAGTAATGAGTATGTGTTATATCTACCTGGTTGTTTTCCCTGTTTTGATCTGAGTATAAGATTTCCTGGCTTCTGAGAGGCCAGTGAAGTATTCATGAGGGCGGCACACAGGAAGTGTGGGTTGTTGTGGCGGTGTGCAAAAAGTAAAGAGGCTGCTAAAAAGTTATCCGTCTCCGTCTTGCTGTTCCTAATTATTCAGAGAGATTCCCAACCATCTAGTGAACCCTCACGTTACATCTGGTGGCAGCGGTGGGATTTATTTTCTTGATGGATCTGTGTATTTGGTGAGTTTTACTCCCAAGCTGCGGATAAGATCGTTTTTTTTTTTCCCGCTGGGATTTATCCCTCTCTGTGAACAGCTGATGAACTGAAAATAATAACAGTAATAATTTTTGGAGATAGTAAGGATTGTTGCAGCTTTTCTCTCTGTTTTTGTGATTTTTGTGATTTTTTTTTTTTTTGAGCTGGATATTTGTTGGGAACATGTCGGCTGACGAGAGTGAATCTGTGCATGAGCCGCGCTCTTCTCCTGTGCCACATTCGAGGTCAGTGGATGCAATACGGACTGTTGCTGCTCCCGCCCACCATACCGTTTCCAGTGCCCTGACAATAGATCTTCCACCTGTTTTTAAAGGAGATGGGACTGAATCTTTTACTAGTTGGTCTCGTCGCTTTGAAGTGGCAGTGCAAGCTATGACTCCACCTGAGGTAGATTTGCCAACTGTGATGTCCTCTGTTCTGCCTACTCGTCTAGCAGATGCTGCATTTTTGTACTGGGACAGTTTGCCTTCATCAGCCCAGAAAGACTATGATCTAGTGAAGGATAAGCTGAAAGAGGTTTTCGGTCCGAAATATTCTCTGCCATTCTTCCAGACACATGTGAATGCTCGCCCCCGGAAACCAGGTGAAAGTTTAGATGTGTACAGCGCGGATATTACCCGTCTTGTGCTTGAAGCTTTCCCTAACTATGACTACAATGCCTTGGAAGGTGAAAAATTTCGCCGTTTTGTTGCTGGGTTGGACCCCACCTTGCAATCTAAGATTCATGAGATGGGTGCAGAGGATCTCGACGGAGCCCTGCGCATTGCCAGCCGTTGCGAGAGAGCACGGGCAGCATTGCAACTTACAGCTGCAGGATCCTCTCATATTCCGTCTTCGGAACAGGTTGCTATGATACGTCCTCAGCCTACTGATGCTAAACTTCTTCAAGCGGTTGAGGAGCTCACGCTTACTGTAACCAGCCTGAAACATGAAGTACAGCAGTTACAGGAGAAACAGAGTTACCTTGCCCAACGTTTGGACTCCAGTCGTGATAGATCCTCCTCTTCCAATGTTCAGTACAGCACCCGCAGTGCGTCCCCGTCGCCTTATCATGCCAGACAACATTCCCGAGACTATTGCTCGCCTGAGAGGCGTTATCATCGTGATCCAGAGTCTCACCGTGAACGTCCTTCTTCCCCTGTTCCCCAGAGGTTCAATGAGTGGGACAAATGTGAGAAACACGATCAACGCACATACCATTCCCAACAGCCCCCCCAGTATTCCAGGTACAATTACCCTGACAATAACAGATACCGAAGCAGTCCCAGTCCTGCTCCACGTAGAGTTAGAGATGCTGCATCCTACAGTAGGACCAGTGTTCGTTTCCAGTCCCCGGAAAGGCCTGCACATTTCACCTCCGGCCCACAGGGAAACTTTCATTAGCTGCTGTTGAGGGGCAAACATCAGCTACAGTATCAGGGCCCCAAAACCACATCCCCCAGTTCCCCTCAGAATCTGATGGATCAGTCTCCTCTAACGTCTTGGCTATTGTCGAGGGCATTGAAGTGTGTGCTCTAATTGACTCTGGTTCCTTTGTCTCCCTTGTGAGTGAAGATTTTCGAAATGCTCATCCAGCTTTGAAAAAACGGCCTATGGTAGCATCCTCTGTGCCAGCTCGTTCGGTCAATGGAGAACGTCTGGAAATCTTAGGCAAGTTAACCGTTGGTATTAGGCTTGGGACTCAGGTATGGCAGCAGGACTTTGAAGTCCTCAGAGGTGCTTACCAGCCAGTCATTCTAGGTTGGGATTTTCTGCAGAGGCACCATGCTCTTCTCGACCTCAAAAACAGAGTGCTGCAACTGTGGGACATGAAAATTCCCCTGTTGCCCAAAGGACATGAGGTGGCTGCCTGCTGTAATGTTTCTGTGTTAGCGCCAACCAAAATTCCAGCTATGAGCGAAACTCTGATCACAGCCTGTGTGTCAGCAGCCACACCGGCTTCTCCTGTTCCAACAGACTACTATGGTGTCTTGATCCCTAATCCAACATGTGACATTGTTGTGGCTCACACTCTCAGTGAAGTTCAGAATGGTACTACAGTGGTTCGAATGCTTAATCCCTCCAGTGGTTTCATTCCCTGACTTCACATTGCCATTTTCTCTGTATACTGATGCTTCTAGCACAGCTATTGGCAGTGTACTAGCTCAAAAACAGGGACAGCAAGAGAAAGTCATTGCCTATGCTAGCCATGCACTTACAAAGGCAGAAAGAAAGTGGTCGACTTATGATCGAGAACTCTGGGCCATTGTTTGGGCAGTTAGACATTTTCGGCACTACCTCTACAAGCAGCCATTTGTTATTGTCACGGATCACAAGCCCCTCCTGGGTCTTCGGAAAATACCCATTGACAGTGATAGAACTGGTCGCCGTGCTCGCTGGGCTCTTGAACTTGATCCTTTTGAGTGGACTGTGATTCATAAAGATGGCCACCGCCACCTCAATGCGGACGCACTGTCACGTCGCCCTGTCACTGGTGAAACCGTAGAGCAGGACACAGTCTGCACTGCTTCTGCTACCTTGAAACCTGAAGAGAGGTGCGTAGGTCCTGCAGGCCCGCCCAACCATAGTCCCTGCAGTACTGACCAAAAACACATTCCGTGCAATGACTTTCCTGATCCACGACTGCAGTGTGCAGCGCTATCTGTTTCATCCACATTTGTGCTTGAGCTGCCTGAAGATGATCTCAAAAGTGAACAACAAAAAGACCCTGTACTGTCAGAAGTCATTGGCTGGAAAGCTAAGGGTCAGAAACCACCTTACTGGCGTATGAAAAAATGCCCACCTCAGGAAAAAGTGCTATGGCATGAGTACTCTAGACTTACCTTTCATAATGGCTTACTCTGTCGTAAAGCTTTCAACCCGTCCCAAAAGTCAGTGTTGCATCAGTTGGTTGTTCCTGAATCTTTAAAAGACACTGTCCTACAGCTGCTGCATGGCAACCCAGTGTCCGGTCACCTATCAGCAGATAAGGTCCTGAAACGTGCTCAGCAGCTATATTACTGGCCATTCATGTCACGTGACATCAGAATATGGTGCACACAATGCACTCCATGTGATGCCAGACGGAATCCCACACCTCATCACAGAGCTCCAATGAAAACAATTGTTGCTGCGGAGCCATTTCAAAAGGTGGCAGCTGACATACTTGAACTCCCCATTACGAGTTGTGGCAACAGGTACGTGCTCGTTGTTCAAGACTATTTCTCGAAATATGTCAATCTCTATGCTATCGCAGACCAACGTGCCACAACAGTTGCAAAATGCCTGTTTGACAACTTCATCTGTCAGCACGGCGTCCCTGAAATGCTACACACGGACCAAGGACGTCAGTTTGAATCTGACCTGGTGAAACATCTGTGTCAGCTGCTAGGCATCCAGAAGACACGGACCAGCCCATATCACCCTCAATGCGACGGGATGGTCGAGAGGTTCAATCGAACACTTATTGACCAGTTAGCTAAGTTACTCCTTCAGCAGCCTGGCGAATGGGATGACTGCCTCAATCAAGTTGCTTTGGCTTACAACACCAGTCCTCACTCTACCACGGGGTTTACGCCATTTTTTCTCACACATGGACATGAGGCACGGATGCCTGCTAATATGCTGTTGCCTACCAACATGTCAGCATCATCTACTTCTGTTTCTCCTGCTGACTACGTCACCCAGTTGACTCAGAGACTTCAGTCTGCCTTCAGCACTGCTGCATGGAACCGAGATTGTGCCCACAACCAGCAGAAACCATTGTACGATAGGGGCATCAAACACACTCCTTATGTTCCGGGTGACTTGGTGTGGTTAAATGACCCCACTACAGCAAAGCAGAAACTTGCTCCACATTGGAAGGGCCCCTTTGAGATATTGGAGTGCCTTGGAACAGATGGCGAAAACCCTGGTGTCACGTACAGGATTCGCTACCTCCTGGACCAATCAGACAAGACTCAAATTGTTCACTACAATCGTCTCAGGCCGTACAAAGCACCTGTCCCTAAAGGTGGAACCAACTCACCTGCTGGTGACATACCTGTACAGCCCCAGATTCCACAGTTGACTGCATTATCAGGTGCGTTGCCCTTCACAGCTTCAAAATCTGCAGCTGAAGGGAGCTGGAATGTTCAGGGCCGCAGCCCTGCAACCTCATCAGACCCTCAGGTTTGTCAGCCACCACCTCTAAACCAGTCACGACCCCATTCCCACTCTCCTTTGTCCCCTTCTCCTCGGTCTGAGACTGTAACGACTTCCCCCTCTGGCCATGTGGTGATACACCAAACAGACATTGTCCCTTCAACTCCTCATCGAGTATCTGGTGTTTCACGGCGATGTGGGAGACGTCAAGTTGTGCCTCCCAGATACCTCAAGGACTATGTTTTGAACTGAACTTGTTTTTGGTTTTGCTGTTGTTTTATTGTTGTCCCCTTTGCTCGCAGCATGTTGGGTTTTTTTTTTTTCCTTTTCTGTAGGGAAACGGGGACGTTTCTTATGTGAGGGGGGGAGGAAAATGTAAAGTGTAGAAGTAAATTTAAATCTAATTTGATATACAAAGAGGTGTTTACAAAGGTTATAAAGCTAGTTATGTAGCTATTTGGTGGTTACGTGTTTTGATATTTACATGTTTACATGTTTGAATGTTTAGACATGCATGTTCAAACAAGTAATGAGTATGTGTTATATCTACCTGGTTGTTTTCCCTGTTTTGATCTGAGTATAAGATTTCCTGGCTTCTGAGAGGCCAGTGAAGTATTCATGAGGGCGGCACACAGGAAGTGTGGGTTGTTGTGGCGGTGTGCAAAAAGTAAAGAGGCTGCTAAAAAGTTATCCGTCTCCGTCTTGCTGTTCCTAATTATTCAGAGAGATTCCCAACCATCTAGTGAACCCTCACGTTACATTATGTTATTGTATTTTGCACACCTCTGTTGCACACACATAAGAATTTCGCTCACATGTGCTGTACCAGTGTACCTGCACATGTTATGTGATACGGGAAATCTCCAATTTTTTTTTATTTTGTTTTTTTTGAGATTAAATAATATACCATTGTAAAGACGACACAAGAGTTCCAGAGGCTCTTCTGGGAGCCAGAGTCGACCAGAAAACGTTTCCCCGAGCTTGAGTCCTCTATGAAGAGCAGCCTTTCCTTATCGGCAGCGGTCACAGCCGCTACAGAGCGCTGGCAGGCTTGTTTCCCTGGGCCTTAAAACTGCAAAGGCGGCACGGTGCTGTCACGCTGATGGTAAAAACACAGGCCTTTAACACAGTGCCGCTGTGCCACTTTATTTTTTAACAAAACACTACGCTTTATGTATAAAGAACTGCCTATTCTACTACTTATTGAAGAAAAAGAATCCACAAAAGATTATTTTTACTTTCTTTTATTTGTTCCAGATAAATTATAAATTATTTTTTAAAAAGCAATGAAATGCATCAGATGTCTCCCATGCTTTCTTTTCTGCTGTAATTTTTTTTTTTGAACATAAATTGGTCTATTGAAAATAAAATGTAGTAAGAACCACTACATTTTTTCAATAGGCCAATTTATGTTTAAGAAAACCCCAACAATCAAATGATCTCATCTGAGCAAGCACTGGGCGACGGTGGGAAGGAAAAACTCCTTTGTCTTAAAAAGAAGAAACCTTCGACAGAACCAGGCTCAGATGGTGCGGCTTCTGTCAAGACCGGTTGGGGGTTAGGTAGTTAAAAAACTACTCTAACGGTACAGCACTACAGCTTTTTGGTGGAAATGGGTGGAAGGATGGGTGTTACACCTCGTTTCATTGGAGGTCTTACAGGTGGTCGGGGTGTAGATTCAGCTTTTTTACAAATAGGTGGCAGAGGGACAGGACTAGGTCGTGGAATTATAACTAGTTGGGTGGGAATAGGTTGTCTGTGAAGGTTCTCAGTCATGGGAATAGGTTGCTTTCCACTTCTGGATATAGGTGGAACACACATCCTACGAAAAGGTGGTAGGTTGTCGGTCGAGAAAGTTTCCTTTTTCGTTGGTTGTGTGACTTGAGGAGCGGGTGTCAACTTTGTCTTTTTCGGTCTAATGGGTGGCAGTGGAGTCCGCTGTAACTGTTGTTCGTCAGATGCATCTTCCCTGCCTACGTAAATGTATTTATGTTCCTCAAAAAGGGCAATGTCTTTTTCAACTTGACTCATTGCCTCTTCGAGAAACATTTTGTAATTGTATTTTTTGTGCTGTGAAGGGGAGATAGTAAAAGGGAGGGACTGATATTCAAAGTTTAGCTCATTAAACCTCCTCTTTAGGCCCTGGAGAATGTTTTGTTTCTCCTGTTCGGCCAGTGGTTTAACTGTTTCCTGTTGTTTTGTTAACCAGGCATCATTGTCCTGCTTAGCCTTTTCTTTCTCTGCCTTTCTTCTACGCAGGTAGCCTGGAACGATTCTGTAATCGTTTTTCTGTAAATAAAAGGGGACAAGTCCAGATTTCTCAAGGAGCTGCTTGTCCCCTTTGCGTGTATCCACACAAGCAGGTTGAGCCATGACTTTCTTCATGCCTGTGTGTTCTGGTTTTTTCCTGAATGTGTGTTCAGGTTTTTCGCCTTCTGGCCTCTGTGGGCACATTTCGCGATGAGATGGGGCCTTAACTGTTCTTGGCACCATGGTCCTGTGTTCATTTTTATATTTATTTTCTAATACAATTGCTTCCCTGTATTTAGAAATATACATTTTAGGTTTGGGTGGAGGAAGAGTACTCTACTTTGGGAGAAGGTTATAAGCGCTTTCATCTGAAAACACAATTCAATCGCTAGCTTAAATTCACCTGCAAGGGAATTCTACAACTGTGTGTCGAGGCACCCCTATTTATAGATTTTTATGGCCTGGCATGTGACATCATGGTGGCCTGGCATGTGACATCATAGTAGCCTGTCTTTGTTCTGTCATTTAAGCCCCACCCCCCTGGTTACTGTTGCTATTGTAACTATTATATTATGAATGCTGGTAGCTAGCATTCCACACACACACATACACTTTTTGCCAAGGTTCCAGCTGCAGTCACCAAGACATGTAAATGTATTTAGTAACCCTCTGGGGTCCAGAGTATAATTGGCCGTTTTTGACTACTTTAGATTTTACCTCTATATTTCACCTTTAAAAAAATCTTCTTCTTTTTTTTTTGGCACAACCTCAAATATCTGAAATTTGAGTTAATTTTTCATTTATACTATATTTGCACAATAGATCTAAATTCAGACAAAAAAAATTCAAAATCCGAGTAGAAAATACTTGTCATTTTTACTGTAAAAGCCACAAACATGTTTAAGGAATTGTTTTCATAACTTGAAATGCGAATAGAAGTTGTACATTTGTAAAAATTATGCACAAGTTTTGCAAACAACTTTATGTTCAGTATAATATATGCAGGTTTTCTTCCTGAATACTATCGTTGTTTATATTTACTGCGGGAAGAAACGGTTTTTATAAGGAAAAACACTAGAAAGCACTCAGTCCCCCTCCCAACTCCCCCAGCCTTTCCTATTGGTGAAAAAATATACCATGTGGACCAATCAAAAAATGATAGGGCAACATAGCATTTAGTTGTTTACGAAGGCGGGCAGGTGTATACATATAGTTTGAGTCTGACGGCTCTTTGTTTGCTTCTCATCTGTAAACTCTGCATACTCTCTCATGTGATTCAGTTTGTTTTGAAAAGTCTCAACAGGATCTTGAGCTTTATTGTGAAAGGTTTACGTGGAAAACAAACAAGCGTACAGCGGAACCACGCGATGGTTTTACCGTCATTGTTGCTAACGAAAACACGTAAAAACAGGCACTTGCCCGCCCATAGTGTGGTTATATTAAATATAAGAGAAAGAGAGAACTTTAAGAAATTAATATAGCCACTAAGGTGACCGTGAAAACGATGAAAAATACTGCTGTAAACAGTTTATTTTACGACATCACGAAACAAACGATAGCGTAATAGGAAACGATAGACATTTTTATATTGTCATTTGATATATATCGTTATATCGAACAGCCCTAACATACACTCTTATATTTGTACATATATTTATTCTTATAATTCTCAGATTTACCCATTCGTATATTTTGCTTGTTCTTATGTTATTGTATTTTGCACACCTCTGTTGCACACACATAAGAATTTCGCTCACATGTGCTGTACCAGTGTACCTGCACATGTTATGTGATACGGGAAATCTCCAATTTTTTTTTATTTTGTTTTTTTTGAGATTAAATAATATACCATTGTAAAGACGACACAAGAGTTCCAGAGGCTCTTCTGGGAGCCAGAGTCGACCAGAAAACGTTTCCCCGAGCTTGAGTCCTCTATGAAGAGCAGCCTTTCCTTATCGGCAGCGGTCACAGCCGCTACAGAGCGCTGGCAGGCTTGTTTCCCTGGG
Source organism: Astatotilapia calliptera (assembly GCF_964374335.1). Taxonomy (NCBI): domain Eukaryota; kingdom Metazoa; phylum Chordata; class Actinopteri; order Cichliformes; family Cichlidae; genus Astatotilapia; species Astatotilapia calliptera. The sequence continues at coordinate 11,176,989 of NC_137433.1, read as the reverse complement.
CCTTAAAACTGCAAAGGCGGCACGGTGCTGTCACGCTGATGGTAAAAACACAGGCCTTTAACACAGTACCACTTTATTTTTTAACAAAACACTACGCTTTATGTATAAAGAACTGCCTATTCTACTACTTATTGAAGAAAAAGAATCCACAAAAGATTATTTTTACTTTCTTTTATTTGTTCCAGATAAATTATAAATTATTTTTTAAAAAGCAATGAAATGCATCAGATGTCTCCCATGCTTTCTTTTCTGCTGTAATTTTTTTTTTTGAACATAAATTGGTCTATTGAAAATAAAATGTAGTAAGAACCACTACATTTTTTCAATAGGCCAATTTATGTTTAAGAAAACCCCAACAATCAAATGATCTCATCTGAGCAAGCACTGGGCGACGGTGGGAAGGAAAAACTCCTTTGTCTTAAAAAGAAGAAACCTTCGACAGAACCAGGCTCAGATGGTGCGGCTTCTGTCAAGACCGGTTGGGGGTTAGGTAGTTAAAAAACTACTCTAACGGTACAGCACTACAGCTTTTTGGTGGAAATGGGTGGAAGGATGGGTGTTACACCTCGTTTCATTGGAGGTCTTACAGGTGGTCGGGGTGTAGATTCAGCTTTTTTACAAATAGGTGGCAGAGGGACAGGACTAGGTCGTGGAATTATAACTAGTTGGGTGGGAATAGGTTGTCTGTGAAGGTTCTCAGTCATGGGAATAGGTTGCTTTCCACTTCTGGATATAGGTGGAACACACATCCTACGAAAAGGTGGTAGGTTGTCGGTCGAGAAAGTTTCCTTTTTCGTTGGTTGTGTGACTTGAGGAGCGGGTGTCAACTTTGTCTTTTTCGGTCTAATGGGTGGCAGTGGAGTCCGCTGTAACTGTTGTTCGTCAGATGCATCTTCCCTGCCTACGTAAATGTATTTATGTTCCTCAAAAAGGGCAATGTCTTTTTCAACTTGACTCATTGCCTCTTCGAGAAACATTTTGTAATTGTATTTTTTGTGCTGTGAAGGGGAGATAGTAAAAGGGAGGGACTGATATTCAAAGTTTAGCTCATTAAACCTCCTCTTTAGGCCCTGGAGAATGTTTTGTTTCTCCTGTTCGGCCAGTGGTTTAACTGTTTCCTGTTGTTTTGTTAACCAGGCATCATTGTCCTGCTTAGCCTTTTCTTTCTCTGCCTTTCTTCTACGCAGGTAGCCTGGAACGATTCTGTAATCGTTTTTCTGTAAATAAAAGGGGACAAGTCCAGATTTCTCAAGGAGCTGCTTGTCCCCTTTGCGTGTATCCACACAAGCAGGTTGAGCCATGACTTTCTTCATGCCTGTGTGTTCTGGTTTTTTCCTGAATGTGTGTTCAGGTTTTTCGCCTTCTGGCCTCTGTGGGCACATTTCGCGATGAGATGGGGCCTTAACTGTTCTTGGCACCATGGTCCTGTGTTCATTTTTATATTTATTTTCTAATACAATTGCTTCCCTGTATTTAGAAATATACATTTTAGGTTTGGGTGGAGGAAGAGTACTCTACTTTGGGAGAAGGTTATAAGCGCTTTCATCTGAAAACACAATTCAATCGCTAGCTTAAATTCACCTGCAAGGGAATTCTACAACTGTGTGTCGAGGCACCCCTATTTATAGATTTTTATGGCCTGGCATGTGACATCATGGTGGCCTGGCATGTGACATCATAGTAGCCTGTCTTTGTTCTGTCATTTAAGCCCCACCCCCCTGGTTACTGTTGCTATTGTAACTATTATATTATGAATGCTGGTAGCTAGCATTCCACACACACACATACACTTTTTGCCAAGGTTCCAGCTGCAGTCACCAAGACATGTAAATGTATTTAGTAACCCTCTGGGGTCCAGAGTATAATTGGCCGTTTTTGACTACTTTAGATTTTACCTCTATATTTCACCTTTAAAAAAATCTTCTTCTTTTTTTTTTTGGCACAACCTCAAATATCTGAAATTTGAGTTAATTTTTCATTTATACTATATTTGCACAATAGATCTAAATTCAGACAAAAAAAATTCAAAATCCGAGTAGAAAATACTTGTCATTTTTACTGTAAAAGCCACAAACATGTTTAAGGAATTGTTTTCATAACTTGAAATGCGAATAGAAGTTGTACATTTGTAAAAATTATGCACAAGTTTTGCAAACAACTTTATGTTCAGTATAATATATGCAGGTTTTCTTCCTGAATACTATCGTTGTTTATATTTACTGCGGGAAGAAACGGTTTTTATAAGGAAAAACACTAGAAAGCACTCAGTCCCCCTCCCAACTCCCCCAGCCTTTCCTATTGGTGAAAAAATATACCATGTGGACCAATCAAAAAATGATAGGGCAACATAGCATTTAGTTGTTTACGAAGGCGGGCAGGTGTATACATATAGTTTGAGTCTGACGGCTCTTTGTTTGCTTCTCATCTGTAAACTCTGCATACTCTCTCATGTGATTCAGTTTGTTTTGAAAAGTCTCAACAGGATCTTGAGCTTTATTGTGAAAGGTTTACGTGGAAAACAAACAAGCGTACAGCGGAACCACGCGATGGTTTTACCGTCATTGTTGCTAACGAAAACACGTAAAAACAGGCACTTGCCCGCCCATAGTGTGGTTATATTAAATATAAGAGAAAGAGAGAACTTTAAGAAATTAATATAGCCACTAAGGTGACCGTGAAAACGATGAAAAATACTGCTGTAAACAGTTTATTTTACGACATCACGAAACAAACGATAGCGTAATAGGAAACGATAGACATTTTTATATTGTCATTTGATATATATCGTTATATCGAACAGCCCTAACATACACTCTTATATTTGTACATATATTTATTCTTATAATTCTCAGATTTACCCATTCGTATATTTTGCTTGTTCTTATGTTATTGTATTTTGCACACCTCTGTTGCACACACATAAGAATTTCGCTCACATGTGCTGTACCAGTGTACCTGCACATGTTATGTGATACGGGAAATCTCCAATTTTTTTTTATTTTGTTTTTTTTGAGATTAAATAATATACCATTGTAAAGACGACACAAGAGTTCCAGAGGCTCTTCTGGGAGCCAGAGTCGACCAGAAAACGTTTCCCCGAGCTTGAGTCCTCTATGAAGAGCAGCCTTTCCTTATCGGCAGCGGTCACAGCCGCTACAGAGCGCTGGCAGGCTTGTTTCCCTGGGCCTTAAAACTGCAAAGGCGGCACGGTGCTGTCACGCTGATGGTAAAAACACAGGCCTTTAACACAGTGCCGCTGTGCCACTTTATTTTTTAACAAAACACTACGCTTTATGTATAAAGAACTGCCTATTCTACTACTTATTGAAGAAAAAGAATCCACAAAAGATTATTTTTACTTTCTTTTATTTGTTCCAGATAAATTATAAATTATTTTTTAAAAAGCAATGAAATGCATCAGATGTCTCCCATGCTTTCTTTTCTGCTGTAATTTTTTTTTTTGAACATAAATTGGTCTATTGAAAATAAAATGTAGTAAGAACCACTACATTTTTTCAATAGGCCAATTTATGTTTAAGAAAACCCCAACAATCAAATGATCTCATCTGAGCAAGCACTGGGCGACGGTGGGAAGGAAAAACTCCTTTGTCTTAAAAAGAAGAAACCTTCGACAGAACCAGGCTCAGATGGTGCGGCTTCTGTCAAGACCGGTTGGGGGTTAGGTAGTTAAAAAACTACTCTAACGGTACAGCACTACAGCTTTTTGGTGGAAATGGGTGGAAGGATGGGTGTTACACCTCGTTTCATTGGAGGTCTTACAGGTGGTCGGGGTGTAGATTCAGCTTTTTTACAAATAGGTGGCAGAGGGACAGGACTAGGTCGTGGAATTATAACTAGTTGGGTGGGAATAGGTTGTCTGTGAAGGTTCTCAGTCATGGGAATAGGTTGCTTTCCACTTCTGGATATAGGTGGAACACACATCCTACGAAAAGGTGGTAGGTTGTCGGTCGAGAAAGTTTCCTTTTTCGTTGGTTGTGTGACTTGAGGAGCGGGTGTCAACTTTGTCTTTTTCGGTCTAATGGGTGGCAGTGGAGTCCGCTGTAACTGTTGTTCGTCAGATGCATCTTCCCTGCCTACGTAAATGTATTTATGTTCCTCAAAAAGGGCAATGTCTTTTTCAACTTGACTCATTGCCTCTTCGAGAAACATTTTGTAATTGTATTTTTTGTGCTGTGAAGGGGAGATAGTAAAAGGGAGGGACTGATATTCAAAGTTTAGCTCATTAAACCTCCTCTTTAGGCCCTGGAGAATGTTTTGTTTCTCCTGTTCGGCCAGTGGTTTAACTGTTTCCTGTTGTTTTGTTAACCAGGCATCATTGTCCTGCTTAGCCTTTTCTTTCTCTGCCTTTCTTCTACGCAGGTAGCCTGGAACGATTCTGTAATCGTTTTTCTGTAAATAAAAGGGGACAAGTCCAGATTTCTCAAGGAGCTGCTTGTCCCCTTTGCGTGTATCCACACAAGCAGGTTGAGCCATGACTTTCTTCATGCCTGTGTGTTCTGGTTTTTTCCTGAATGTGTGTTCAGGTTTTTCGCCTTCTGGCCTCTGTGGGCACATTTCGCGATGAGATGGGGCCTTAACTGTTCTTGGCACCATGGTCCTGTGTTCATTTTTATATTTATTTTCTAATACAATTGCTTCCCTGTATTTAGAAATATACATTTTAGGTTTGGGTGGAGGAAGAGTACTCTACTTTGGGAGAAGGTTATAAGCGCTTTCATCTGAAAACACAATTCAATCGCTAGCTTAAATTCACCTGCAAGGGAATTCTACAACTGTGTGTCGAGGCACCCCTATTTATAGATTTTTATGGCCTGGCATGTGACATCATGGTGGCCTGGCATGTGACATCATAGTAGCCTGTCTTTGTTCTGTCATTTAAGCCCCACCCCCCTGGTTACTGTTGCTATTGTAACTATTATATTATGAATGCTGGTAGCTAGCATTCCACACACACACATACACTTTTTGCCAAGGTTCCAGCTGCAGTCACCAAGACATGTAAATGTATTTAGTAACCCTCTGGGGTCCAGAGTATAATTGGCCGTTTTTGACTACTTTAGATTTTACCTCTATATTTCACCTTTAAAAAAATCTTCTTCTTTTTTTTTTTGGCACAACCTCAAATATCTGAAATTTGAGTTAATTTTTCATTTATACTATATTTGCACAATAGATCTAAATTCAGACAAAAAAAATTCAAAATCCGAGTAGAAAATACTTGTCATTTTTACTGTAAAAGCCACAAACATGTTTAAGGAATTGTTTTCATAACTTGAAATGCGAATAGAAGTTGTACATTTGTAAAAATTATGCACAAGTTTTGCAAACAACTTTATGTTCAGTATAATATATGCAGGTTTTCTTCCTGAATACTATCGTTGTTTATATTTACTGCGGGAAGAAACGGTTTTTATAAGGAAAAACACTAGAAAGCACTCAGTCCCCCTCCCAACTCCCCCAGCCTTTCCTATTGGTGAAAAAATATACCATGTGGACCAATCAAAAAATGATAGGGCAACATAGCATTTAGTTGTTTACGAAGGCGGGCAGGTGTATACATATAGTTTGAGTCTGACGGCTCTTTGTTTGCTTCTCATCTGTAAACTCTGCATACTCTCTCATGTGATTCAGTTTGTTTTGAAAAGTCTCAACAGGATCTTGAGCTTTATTGTGAAAGGTTTACGTGGAAAACAAACAAGCGTACAGCGGAACCACGCGATGGTTTTACCGTCATTGTTGCTAACGAAAACACGTAAAAACAGGCACTTGCCCGCCCATAGTGTGGTTATATTAAATATAAGAGAAAGAGAGAACTTTAAGAAATTAATATAGCCACTAAGGTGACCGTGAAAACGATGAAAAATACTGCTGTAAACAGTTTATTTTACGACATCACGAAACAAACGATAGCGTAATAGGAAACGATAGACATTTTTATATTGTCATTTGATATATATCGTTATATCGAACAGCCCTAACATACACTCTTATATTTGTACATATATTTATTCTTATAATTCTCAGATTTACCCATTCGTATATTTTGCTTGTTCTTATGTTATTGTATTTTGCACACCTCTGTTGCACACACATAAGAATTTCGCTCACATGTGCTGTACCAGTGTACCTGCACATGTTATGTGATACGGGAAATCTCCAATTTTTTTTTATTTTGTTTTTTTTGAGATTAAATAATATACCATTGTAAAGACGACACAAGAGTTCCAGAGGCTCTTCTGGGAGCCAGAGTCGACCAGAAAACGTTTCCCCGAGCTTGAGTCCTCTATGAAGAGCAGCCTTTCCTTATCGGCAGCGGTCACAGCCGCTACAGAGCGCTGGCAGGCTTGTTTCCCTGGGCCTTAAAACTGCAAAGGCGGCACGGTGCTGTCACGCTGATGGTAAAAACACAGGCCTTTAACACAGTACCACTTTATTTTTTAACAAAACACTACGCTTTATGTATAAAGAACTGCCTATTCTACTACTTATTGAAGAAAAAGAATCCACAAAAGATTATTTTTACTTTCTTTTATTTGTTCCAGATAAATTATAAATTATTTTTTAAAAAGCAATGAAATGCATCAGATGTCTCCCATGCTTTCTTTTCTGCTGTAATTTTTTTTTTTGAACATAAATTGGTCTATTGAAAATAAAATGTAGTAAGAACCACTACATTTTTTCAATAGGCCAATTTATGTTTAAGAAAACCCCAACAATCAAATGATCTCATCTGAGCAAGCACTGGGCGACGGTGGGAAGGAAAAACTCCTTTGTCTTAAAAAGAAGAAACCTTCGACAGAACCAGGCTCAGATGGTGCGGCTTCTGTCAAGACCGGTTGGGGGTTAGGTAGTTAAAAAACTACTCTAACGGTACAGCACTACAGCTTTTTGGTGGAAATGGGTGGAAGGATGGGTGTTACACCTCGTTTCATTGGAGGTCTTACAGGTGGTCGGGGTGTAGATTCAGCTTTTTTACAAATAGGTGGCAGAGGGACAGGACTAGGTCGTGGAATTATAACTAGTTGGGTGGGAATAGGTTGTCTGTGAAGGTTCTCAGTCATGGGAATAGGTTGCTTTCCACTTCTGGATATAGGTGGAACACACATCCTACGAAAAGGTGGTAGGTTGTCGGTCGAGAAAGTTTCCTTTTTCGTTGGTTGTGTGACTTGAGGAGCGGGTGTCAACTTTGTCTTTTTCGGTCTAATGGGTGGCAGTGGAGTCCGCTGTAACTGTTGTTCGTCAGATGCATCTTCCCTGCCTACGTAAATGTATTTATGTTCCTCAAAAAGGGCAATGTCTTTTTCAACTTGACTCATTGCCTCTTCGAGAAACATTTTGTAATTGTATTTTTTGTGCTGTGAAGGGGAGATAGTAAAAGGGAGGGACTGATATTCAAAGTTTAGCTCATTAAACCTCCTCTTTAGGCCCTGGAGAATGTTTTGTTTCTCCTGTTCGGCCAGTGGTTTAACTGTTTCCTGTTGTTTTGTTAACCAGGCATCATTGTCCTGCTTAGCCTTTTCTTTCTCTGCCTTTCTTCTACGCAGGTAGCCTGGAACGATTCTGTAATCGTTTTTCTGTAAATAAAAGGGGACAAGTCCAGATTTCTCAAGGAGCTGCTTGTCCCCTTTGCGTGTATCCACACAAGCAGGTTGAGCCATGACTTTCTTCATGCCTGTGTGTTCTGGTTTTTTCCTGAATGTGTGTTCAGGTTTTTCGCCTTCTGGCCTCTGTGGGCACATTTCGCGATGAGATGGGGCCTTAACTGTTCTTGGCACCATGGTCCTGTGTTCATTTTTATATTTATTTTCTAATACAATTGCTTCCCTGTATTTAGAAATATACATTTTAGGTTTGGGTGGAGGAAGAGTACTCTACTTTGGGAGAAGGTTATAAGCGCTTTCATCTGAAAACACAATTCAATCGCTAGCTTAAATTCACCTGCAAGGGAATTCTACAACTGTGTGTCGAGGCACCCCTATTTATAGATTTTTATGGCCTGGCATGTGACATCATGGTGGCCTGGCATGTGACATCATAGTAGCCTGTCTTTGTTCTGTCATTTAAGCCCCACCCCCCTGGTTACTGTTGCTATTGTAACTATTATATTATGAATGCTGGTAGCTAGCATTCCACACACACACATACACTTTTTGCCAAGGTTCCAGCTGCAGTCACCAAGACATGTAAATGTATTTAGTAACCCTCTGGGGTCCAGAGTATAATTGGCCGTTTTTGACTACTTTAGATTTTACCTCTATATTTCACCTTTAAAAAAATCTTCTTCTTTTTTTTTTTGGCACAACCTCAAATATCTGAAATTTGAGTTAATTTTTCATTTATACTATATTTGCACAATAGATCTAAATTCAGACAAAAAAAATTCAAAATCCGAGTAGAAAATACTTGTCATTTTTACTGTAAAAGCCACAAACATGTTTAAGGAATTGTTTTCATAACTTGAAATGCGAATAGAAGTTGTACATTTGTAAAAATTATGCACAAGTTTTGCAAACAACTTTATGTTCAGTATAATATATGCAGGTTTTCTTCCTGAATACTATCGTTGTTTATATTTACTGCGGGAAGAAACGGTTTTTATAAGGAAAAACACTAGAAAGCACTCAGTCCCCCTCCCAACTCCCCCAGCCTTTCCTATTGGTGAAAAAATATACCATGTGGACCAATCAAAAAATGATAGGGCAACATAGCATTTAGTTGTTTACGAAGGCGGGCAGGTGTATACATATAGTTTGAGTCTGACGGCTCTTTGTTTGCTTCTCATCTGTAAACTCTGCATACTCTCTCATGTGATTCAGTTTGTTTTGAAAAGTCTCAACAGGATCTTGAGCTTTATTGTGAAAGGTTTACGTGGAAAACAAACAAGCGTACAGCGGAACCACGCGATGGTTTTACCGTCATTGTTGCTAACGAAAACACGTAAAAACAGGCACTTGCCCGCCCATAGTGTGGTTATATTAAATATAAGAGAAAGAGAGAACTTTAAGAAATTAATATAGCCACTAAGGTGACCGTGAAAACGATGAAAAATACTGCTGTAAACAGTTTATTTTACGACATCACGAAACAAACGATAGCGTAATAGGAAACGATAGACATTTTTATATTGTCATTTGATATATATCGTTATATCGAACAGCCCTAACATACACTCTTATATTTGTACATATATTTATTCTTATAATTCTCAGATTTACCCATTCGTATATTTTGCTTGTTCTTATGTTATTGTATTTTGCACACCTCTGTTGCACACACATAAGAATTTCGCTCACATGTGCTGTACCAGTGTACCTGCACATGTTATGTGATACGGGAAATCTCCAATTTTTTTTTATTTTGTTTTTTTTGAGATTAAATAATATACCATTGTAAAGACGACACAAGAGTTCCAGAGGCTCTTCTGGGAGCCAGAGTCGACCAGAAAACGTTTCCCCGAGCTTGAGTCCTCTATGAAGAGCAGCCTTTCCTTATCGGCAGCGGTCACAGCCGCTACAGAGCGCTGGCAGGCTTGTTTCCCTGGGCCTTAAAACTGCAAAGGCGGCACGGTGCTGTCACGCTGATGGTAAAAACACAGGCCTTTAACACAGTACCACTTTATTTTTTAACAAAACACTACGCTTTATGTATAAAGAACTGCCTATTCTACTACTTATTGAAGAAAAAGAATCCACAAAAGATTATTTTTACTTTCTTTTATTTGTTCCAGATAAATTATAAATTATTTTTTAAAAAGCAATGAAATGCATCAGATGTCTCCCATGCTTTCTTTTCTGCTGTAATTTTTTTTTTTGAACATAAATTGGTCTATTGAAAATAAAATGTAGTAAGAACCACTACATTTTTTCAATAGGCCAATTTATGTTTAAGAAAACCCCAACAATCAAATGATCTCATCTGAGCAAGCACTGGGCGACGGTGGGAAGGAAAAACTCCTTTGTCTTAAAAAGAAGAAACCTTCGACAGAACCAGGCTCAGATGGTGCGGCTTCTGTCAAGACCGGTTGGGGGTTAGGTAGTTAAAAAACTACTCTAACGGTACAGCACTACAGCTTTTTGGTGGAAATGGGTGGAAGGATGGGTGTTACACCTCGTTTCATTGGAGGTCTTACAGGTGGTCGGGGTGTAGATTCAGCTTTTTTACAAATAGGTGGCAGAGGGACAGGACTAGGTCGTGGAATTATAACTAGTTGGGTGGGAATAGGTTGTCTGTGAAGGTTCTCAGTCATGGGAATAGGTTGCTTTCCACTTCTGGATATAGGTGGAACACACATCCTACGAAAAGGTGGTAGGTTGTCGGTCGAGAAAGTTTCCTTTTTCGTTGGTTGTGTGACTTGAGGAGCGGGTGTCAACTTTGTCTTTTTCGGTCTAATGGGTGGCAGTGGAGTCCGCTGTAACTGTTGTTCGTCAGATGCATCTTCCCTGCCTACGTAAATGTATTTATGTTCCTCAAAAAGGGCAATGTCTTTTTCAACTTGACTCATTGCCTCTTCGAGAAACATTTTGTAATTGTATTTTTTGTGCTGTGAAGGGGAGATAGTAAAAGGGAGGGACTGATATTCAAAGTTTAGCTCATTAAACCTCCTCTTTAGGCCCTGGAGAATGTTTTGTTTCTCCTGTTCGGCCAGTGGTTTAACTGTTTCCTGTTGTTTTGTTAACCAGGCATCATTGTCCTGCTTAGCCTTTTCTTTCTCTGCCTTTCTTCTACGCAGGTAGCCTGGAACGATTCTGTAATCGTTTTTCTGTAAATAAAAGGGGACAAGTCCAGATTTCTCAAGGAGCTGCTTGTCCCCTTTGCGTGTATCCACACAAGCAGGTTGAGCCATGACTTTCTTCATGCCTGTGTGTTCTGGTTTTTTCCTGAATGTGTGTTCAGGTTTTTCGCCTTCTGGCCTCTGTGGGCACATTTCGCGATGAGATGGGGCCTTAACTGTTCTTGGCACCATGGTCCTGTGTTCATTTTTATATTTATTTTCTAATACAATTGCTTCCCTGTATTTAGAAATATACATTTTAGGTTTGGGTGGAGGAAGAGTACTCTACTTTGGGAGAAGGTTATAAGCGCTTTCATCTGAAAACACAATTCAATCGCTAGCTTAAATTCACCTGCAAGGGAATTCTACAACTGTGTGTCGAGGCACCCCTATTTATAGATTTTTATGGCCTGGCATGTGACATCATGGTGGCCTGGCATGTGACATCATAGTAGCCTGTCTTTGTTCTGTCATTTAAGCCCCACCCCCCTGGTTACTGTTGCTATTGTAACTATTATATTATGAATGCTGGTAGCTAGCATTCCACACACACACATACACTTTTTGCCAAGGTTCCAGCTGCAGTCACCAAGACATGTAAATGTATTTAGTAACCCTCTGGGGTCCAGAGTATAATTGGCCGTTTTTGACTACTTTAGATTTTACCTCTATATTTCACCTTTAAAAAAATCTTCTTCTTTTTTTTTTTGGCACAACCTCAAATATCTGAAATTTGAGTTAATTTTTCATTTATACTATATTTGCACAATAGATCTAAATTCAGACAAAAAAAATTCAAAATCCGAGTAGAAAATACTTGTCATTTTTACTGTAAAAGCCACAAACATGTTTAAGGAATTGTTTTCATAACTTGAAATGCGAATAGAAGTTGTACATTTGTAAAAATTATGCACAAGTTTTGCAAACAACTTTATGTTCAGTATAATATATGCAGGTTTTCTTCCTGAATACTATCGTTGTTTATATTTACTGCGGGAAGAAACGGTTTTTATAAGGAAAAACACTAGAAAGCACTCAGTCCCCCTCCCAACTCCCCCAGCCTTTCCTATTGGTGAAAAAATATACCATGTGGACCAATCAAAAAATGATAGGGCAACATAGCATTTAGTTGTTTACGAAGGCGGGCAGGTGTATACATATAGTTTGAGTCTGACGGCTCTTTGTTTGCTTCTCATCTGTAAACTCTGCATACTCTCTCATGTGATTCAGTTTGTTTTGAAAAGTCTCAACAGGATCTTGAGCTTTATTGTGAAAGGTTTACGTGGAAAACAAACAAGCGTACAGCGGAACCACGCGATGGTTTTACCGTCATTGTTGCTAACGAAAACACGTAAAAACAGGCACTTGCCCGCCCATAGTGTGGTTATATTAAATATAAGAGAAAGAGAGAACTTTAAGAAATTAATATAGCCACTAAGGTGACCGTGAAAACGATGAAAAATATTGCTGTAAACAGTTTATTTTACGACATCACGAAACAAACGATAGCGTAATAGGAAACGATAGACATTTTTATATTGTCATTTGATATATATCGTTATATCGAACAGCCCTAACATACACTCTTATATTTGTACATATATTTATTCTTATAATTCTCAGATTTACCCATTCGTATATTTTGCTTGTTCTTATTGTAAAGTGTAGAAGTAAATTTAAATCTAATTTGATATACAAAGAGGTGTTTACAAAGGTTATAAAGCTAGTTATGTAGCTATTTGGTGGTTACGTGTTTTGATATTTACATGTTTACATGTTTGAATGTTTAGACATGCATGTTCAAACAAGTAATGAGTATGTGTTATATCTACCTGGTTGTTTTCCCTGTTTTGATCTGAGTATAAGATTTCCTGGCTTCTGAGAGGCCAGTGAAGTATTCATGAGGGCGGCACACAGGAAGTGTGGGTTGTTGTGGCGGTGTGCAAAAAGTAAAGAGGCTGCTAAAAAGTTATCCGTCTCCGTCTTGCTGTTCCTAATTATTCAGAGAGATTCCCAACCATCTAGTGAACCCTCACGTTACATCTGGTGGCAGCGGTGGGATTTATTTTCTTGATGGATCTGTGTATTTGGTGAGTTTTACTCCCAAGCTGCGGATAAGATCGTTTTTTTTTTTCCCGCTGGGATTTATCCCTCTCTGTGAACAGCTGATGAACTGAAAATAATAACAGTAATAATTTTTGGAGATAGTAAGGATTGTTGCAGCTTTTCTCTCTGTTTTTGTGATTTTTGTGATTTTTTTTTTTTTTGAGCTGGATATTTGTTGGGAACATGTCGGCTGACGAGAGTGAATCTGTGCATGAGCCGCGCTCTTCTCCTGTGCCACATTCGAGGTCAGTGGATGCAATACGGACTGTTGCTGCTCCCGCCCACCATACCGTTTCCAGTGCCCTGACAATAGATCTTCCACCTGTTTTTAAAGGAGATGGGACTGAATCTTTTACTAGTTGGTCTCGTCGCTTTGAAGTGGCAGTGCAAGCTATGACTCCACCTGAGGTAGATTTGCCAACTGTGATGTCCTCTGTTCTGCCTACTCGTCTAGCAGATGCTGCATTTTTGTACTGGGACAGTTTGCCTTCATCAGCCCAGAAAGACTATGATCTAGTGAAGGATAAGCTGAAAGAGGTTTTCGGTCCGAAATATTCTCTGCCATTCTTCCAGACACATGTGAATGCTCGCCCCCGGAAACCAGGTGAAAGTTTAGATGTGTACAGCGCGGATATTACCCGTCTTGTGCTTGAAGCTTTCCCTAACTATGACTACAATGCCTTGGAAGGTGAAAAATTTCGCCGTTTTGTTGCTGGGTTGGACCCCACCTTGCAATCTAAGATTCATGAGATGGGTGCAGAGGATCTCGACGGAGCCCTGCGCATTGCCAGCCGTTGCGAGAGAGCACGGGCAGCATTGCAACTTACAGCTGCAGGATCCTCTCATATTCCGTCTTCGGAACAGGTTGCTATGATACGTCCTCAGCCTACTGATGCTAAACTTCTTCAAGCGGTTGAGGAGCTCACGCTTACTGTAACCAGCCTGAAACATGAAGTACAGCAGTTACAGGAGAAACAGAGTTACCTTGCCCAACGTTTGGACTCCAGTCGTGATAGATCCTCCTCTTCCAATGTTCAGTACAGCACCCGCAGTGCGTCCCCGTCGCCTTATCATGCCAGACAACATTCCCGAGACTATTGCTCGCCTGAGAGGCGTTATCATCGTGATCCAGAGTCTCACCGTGAACGTCCTTCTTCCCCTGTTCCCCAGAGGTTCAATGAGTGGGACAAATGTGAGAAACACGATCAACGCACATACCATTCCCAACAGCCCCCCCAGTATTCCAGGTACAATTACCCTGACAATAACAGATACCGAAGCAGTCCCAGTCCTGCTCCACGTAGAGTTAGAGATGCTGCATCCTACAGTAGGACCAGTGTTCGTTTCCAGTCCCCGGAAAGGCCTGCACATTTCACCTCCGGCCCACAGGGAAACTTTCATTAGCTGCTGTTGAGGGGCAAACATCAGCTACAGTATCAGGGCCCCAAAACCACATCCCCCAGTTCCCCTCAGAATCTGATGGATCAGTCTCCTCTAACGTCTTGGCTATTGTCGAGGGCATTGAAGTGTGTGCTCTAATTGACTCTGGTTCCTTTGTCTCCCTTGTGAGTGAAGATTTTCGAAATGCTCATCCAGCTTTGAAAAAACGGCCTATGGTAGCATCCTCTGTGCCAGCTCGTTCGGTCAATGGAGAACGTCTGGAAATCTTAGGCAAGTTAACCGTTGGTATTAGGCTTGGGACTCAGGTATGGCAGCAGGACTTTGAAGTCCTCAGAGGTGCTTACCAGCCAGTCATTCTAGGTTGGGATTTTCTGCAGAGGCACCATGCTCTTCTCGACCTCAAAAACAGAGTGCTGCAACTGTGGGACATGAAAATTCCCCTGTTGCCCAAAGGACATGAGGTGGCTGCCTGCTGTAATGTTTCTGTGTTAGCGCCAACCAAAATTCCAGCTATGAGCGAAACTCTGATCACAGCCTGTGTGTCAGCAGCCACACCGGCTTCTCCTGTTCCAACAGACTACTATGGTGTCTTGATCCCTAATCCAACATGTGACATTGTTGTGGCTCACACTCTCAGTGAAGTTCAGAATGGTACTACAGTGGTTCGAATGCTTAATCCCTCCAGTGGTTTCATTCCCTGACTTCACATTGCCATTTTCTCTGTATACTGATGCTTCTAGCACAGCTATTGGCAGTGTACTAGCTCAAAAACAGGGACAGCAAGAGAAAGTCATTGCCTATGCTAGCCATGCACTTACAAAGGCAGAAAGAAAGTGGTCGACTTATGATCGAGAACTCTGGGCCATTGTTTGGGCAGTTAGACATTTTCGGCACTACCTCTACAAGCAGCCATTTGTTATTGTCACGGATCACAAGCCCCTCCTGGGTCTTCGGAAAATACCCATTGACAGTGATAGAACTGGTCGCCGTGCTCGCTGGGCTCTTGAACTTGATCCTTTTGAGTGGACTGTGATTCATAAAGATGGCCACCGCCACCTCAATGCGGACGCACTGTCACGTCGCCCTGTCACTGGTGAAACCGTAGAGCAGGACACAGTCTGCACTGCTTCTGCTACCTTGAAACCTGAAGAGAGGTGCGTAGGTCCTGCAGGCCCGCCCAACCATAGTCCCTGCAGTACTGACCAAAAACACATTCCGTGCAATGACTTTCCTGATCCACGACTGCAGTGTGCAGCGCTATCTGTTTCATCCACATTTGTGCTTGAGCTGCCTGAAGATGATCTCAAAAGTGAACAACAAAAAGACCCTGTACTGTCAGAAGTCATTGGCTGGAAAGCTAAGGGTCAGAAACCACCTTACTGGCGTATGAAAAAATGCCCACCTCAGGAAAAAGTGCTATGGCATGAGTACTCTAGACTTACCTTTCATAATGGCTTACTCTGTCGTAAAGCTTTCAACCCGTCCCAAAAGTCAGTGTTGCATCAGTTGGTTGTTCCTGAATCTTTAAAAGACACTGTCCTACAGCTGCTGCATGGCAACCCAGTGTCCGGTCACCTATCAGCAGATAAGGTCCTGAAACGTGCTCAGCAGCTATATTACTGGCCATTCATGTCACGTGACATCAGAATATGGTGCACACAATGCACTCCATGTGATGCCAGACGGAATCCCACACCTCATCACAGAGCTCCAATGAAAACAATTGTTGCTGCGGAGCCATTTCAAAAGGTGGCAGCTGACATACTTGAACTCCCCATTACGAGTTGTGGCAACAGGTACGTGCTCGTTGTTCAAGACTATTTCTCGAAATATGTCAATCTCTATGCTATCGCAGACCAACGTGCCACAACAGTTGCAAAATGCCTGTTTGACAACTTCATCTGTCAGCACGGCGTCCCTGAAATGCTACACACGGACCAAGGACGTCAGTTTGAATCTGACCTGGTGAAACATCTGTGTCAGCTGCTAGGCATCCAGAAGACACGGACCAGCCCATATCACCCTCAATGCGACGGGATGGTCGAGAGGTTCAATCGAACACTTATTGACCAGTTAGCTAAGTTACTCCTTCAGCAGCCTGGCGAATGGGATGACTGCCTCAATCAAGTTGCTTTGGCTTACAACACCAGTCCTCACTCTACCACGGGGTTTACGCCATTTTTTCTCACACATGGACATGAGGCACGGATGCCTGCTAATATGCTGTTGCCTACCAACATGTCAGCATCATCTACTTCTGTTTCTCCTGCTGACTACGTCACCCAGTTGACTCAGAGACTTCAGTCTGCCTTCAGCACTGCTGCATGGAACCGAGATTGTGCCCACAACCAGCAGAAACCATTGTACGATAGGGGCATCAAACACACTCCTTATGTTCCGGGTGACTTGGTGTGGTTAAATGACCCCACTACAGCAAAGCAGAAACTTGCTCCACATTGGAAGGGCCCCTTTGAGATATTGGAGTGCCTTGGAACAGATGGCGAAAACCCTGGTGTCACGTACAGGATTCGCTACCTCCTGGACCAATCAGACAAGACTCAAATTGTTCACTACAATCGTCTCAGGCCGTACAAAGCACCTGTCCCTAAAGGTGGAACCAACTCACCTGCTGGTGACATACCTGTACAGCCCCAGATTCCACAGTTGACTGCATTATCAGGTGCGTTGCCCTTCACAGCTTCAAAATCTGCAGCTGAAGGGAGCTGGAATGTTCAGGGCCGCAGCCCTGCAACCTCATCAGACCCTCAGGTTTGTCAGCCACCACCTCTAAACCAGTCACGACCCCATTCCCACTCTCCTTTGTCCCCTTCTCCTCGGTCTGAGACTGTAACGACTTCCCCCTCTGGCCATGTGGTGATACACCAAACAGACATTGTCCCTTCAACTCCTCATCGAGTATCTGGTGTTTCACGGCGATGTGGGAGACGTCAAGTTGTGCCTCCCAGATACCTCAAGGACTATGTTTTGAACTGAACTTGTTTTTGGTTTTGCTGTTGTTTTATTGTTGTCCCCTTTGCTCGCAGCATGTTGGGTTTTTTTTTTTTCCTTTTCTGTAGGGAAACGGGGACGTTTCTTATGTGAGGGGGGGAGGAAAATGTAAAGTGTAGAAGTAAATTTAAATCTAATTTGATATACAAAGAGGTGTTTACAAAGGTTATAAAGCTAGTTATGTAGCTATTTGGTGGTTACGTGTTTTGATATTTACATGTTTACATGTTTGAATGTTTAGACATGCATGTTCAAACAAGTAATGAGTATGTGTTATATCTACCTGGTTGTTTTCCCTGTTTTGATCTGAGTATAAGATTTCCTGGCTTCTGAGAGGCCAGTGAAGTATTCATGAGGGCGGCACACAGGAAGTGTGGGTTGTTGTGGCGGTGTGCAAAAAGTAAAGAGGCTGCTAAAAAGTTATCCGTCTCCGTCTTGCTGTTCCTAATTATTCAGAGAGATTCCCAACCATCTAGTGAACCCTCACGTTACATTATGTTATTGTATTTTGCACACCTCTGTTGCACACACATAAGAATTTCGCTCACATGTGCTGTACCAGTGTACCTGCACATGTTATGTGATACGGGAAATCTCCAATTTTTTTTTATTTTGTTTTTTTTGAGATTAAATAATATACCATTGTAAAGACGACACAAGAGTTCCAGAGGCTCTTCTGGGAGCCAGAGTCGACCAGAAAACGTTTCCCCGAGCTTGAGTCCTCTATGAAGAGCAGCCTTTCCTTATCGGCAGCGGTCACAGCCGCTACAGAGCGCTGGCAGGCTTGTTTCCCTGGGCCTTAAAACTGCAAAGGCGGCACGGTGCTGTCACGCTGATGGTAAAAACACAGGCCTTTAACACAGTGCCGCTGTGCCACTTTATTTTTTAACAAAACACTACGCTTTATGTATAAAGAACTGCCTATTCTACTACTTATTGAAGAAAAAGAATCCACAAAAGATTATTTTTACTTTCTTTTATTTGTTCCAGATAAATTATAAATTATTTTTTAAAAAGCAATGAAATGCATCAGATGTCTCCCATGCTTTCTTTTCTGCTGTAATTTTTTTTTTTGAACATAAATTGGTCTATTGAAAATAAAATGTAGTAAGAACCACTACATTTTTTCAATAGGCCAATTTATGTTTAAGAAAACCCCAACAATCAAATGATCTCATCTGAGCAAGCACTGGGCGACGGTGGGAAGGAAAAACTCCTTTGTCTTAAAAAGAAGAAACCTTCGACAGAACCAGGCTCAGATGGTGCGGCTTCTGTCAAGACCGGTTGGGGGTTAGGTAGTTAAAAAACTACTCTAACGGTACAGCACTACAGCTTTTTGGTGGAAATGGGTGGAAGGATGGGTGTTACACCTCGTTTCATTGGAGGTCTTACAGGTGGTCGGGGTGTAGATTCAGCTTTTTTACAAATAGGTGGCAGAGGGACAGGACTAGGTCGTGGAATTATAACTAGTTGGGTGGGAATAGGTTGTCTGTGAAGGTTCTCAGTCATGGGAATAGGTTGCTTTCCACTTCTGGATATAGGTGGAACACACATCCTACGAAAAGGTGGTAGGTTGTCGGTCGAGAAAGTTTCCTTTTTCGTTGGTTGTGTGACTTGAGGAGCGGGTGTCAACTTTGTCTTTTTCGGTCTAATGGGTGGCAGTGGAGTCCGCTGTAACTGTTGTTCGTCAGATGCATCTTCCCTGCCTACGTAAATGTATTTATGTTCCTCAAAAAGGGCAATGTCTTTTTCAACTTGACTCATTGCCTCTTCGAGAAACATTTTGTAATTGTATTTTTTGTGCTGTGAAGGGGAGATAGTAAAAGGGAGGGACTGATATTCAAAGTTTAGCTCATTAAACCTCCTCTTTAGGCCCTGGAGAATGTTTTGTTTCTCCTGTTCGGCCAGTGGTTTAACTGTTTCCTGTTGTTTTGTTAACCAGGCATCATTGTCCTGCTTAGCCTTTTCTTTCTCTGCCTTTCTTCTACGCAGGTAGCCTGGAACGATTCTGTAATCGTTTTTCTGTAAATAAAAGGGGACAAGTCCAGATTTCTCAAGGAGCTGCTTGTCCCCTTTGCGTGTATCCACACAAGCAGGTTGAGCCATGACTTTCTTCATGCCTGTGTGTTCTGGTTTTTTCCTGAATGTGTGTTCAGGTTTTTCGCCTTCTGGCCTCTGTGGGCACATTTCGCGATGAGATGGGGCCTTAACTGTTCTTGGCACCATGGTCCTGTGTTCATTTTTATATTTATTTTCTAATACAATTGCTTCCCTGTATTTAGAAATATACATTTTAGGTTTGGGTGGAGGAAGAGTACTCTACTTTGGGAGAAGGTTATAAGCGCTTTCATCTGAAAACACAATTCAATCGCTAGCTTAAATTCACCTGCAAGGGAATTCTACAACTGTGTGTCGAGGCACCCCTATTTATAGATTTTTATGGCCTGGCATGTGACATCATGGTGGCCTGGCATGTGACATCATAGTAGCCTGTCTTTGTTCTGTCATTTAAGCCCCACCCCCCTGGTTACTGTTGCTATTGTAACTATTATATTATGAATGCTGGTAGCTAGCATTCCACACACACACATACACTTTTTGCCAAGGTTCCAGCTGCAGTCACCAAGACATGTAAATGTATTTAGTAACCCTCTGGGGTCCAGAGTATAATTGGCCGTTTTTGACTACTTTAGATTTTACCTCTATATTTCACCTTTAAAAAAATCTTCTTCTTTTTTTTTTGGCACAACCTCAAATATCTGAAATTTGAGTTAATTTTTCATTTATACTATATTTGCACAATAGATCTAAATTCAGACAAAAAAAATTCAAAATCCGAGTAGAAAATACTTGTCATTTTTACTGTAAAAGCCACAAACATGTTTAAGGAATTGTTTTCATAACTTGAAATGCGAATAGAAGTTGTACATTTGTAAAAATTATGCACAAGTTTTGCAAACAACTTTATGTTCAGTATAATATATGCAGGTTTTCTTCCTGAATACTATCGTTGTTTATATTTACTGCGGGAAGAAACGGTTTTTATAAGGAAAAACACTAGAAAGCACTCAGTCCCCCTCCCAA
Organism: Astatotilapia calliptera; assembly: GCF_964374335.1. NCBI lineage: Eukaryota > Metazoa > Chordata > Actinopteri > Cichliformes > Cichlidae > Astatotilapia > Astatotilapia calliptera. The sequence continues at coordinate 11,156,597 of NC_137433.1, read as the reverse complement.
CTCCCCCAGCCTTTCCTATTGGTGAAAAAATATACCATGTGGACCAATCAAAAAATGATAGGGCAACATAGCATTTAGTTGTTTACGAAGGCGGGCAGGTGTATACATATAGTTTGAGTCTGACGGCTCTTTGTTTGCTTCTCATCTGTAAACTCTGCATACTCTCTCATGTGATTCAGTTTGTTTTGAAAAGTCTCAACAGGATCTTGAGCTTTATTGTGAAAGGTTTACGTGGAAAACAAACAAGCGTACAGCGGAACCACGCGATGGTTTTACCGTCATTGTTGCTAACGAAAACACGTAAAAACAGGCACTTGCCCGCCCATAGTGTGGTTATATTAAATATAAGAGAAAGAGAGAACTTTAAGAAATTAATATAGCCACTAAGGTGACCGTGAAAACGATGAAAAATACTGCTGTAAACAGTTTATTTTACGACATCACGAAACAAACGATAGCGTAATAGGAAACGATAGACATTTTTATATTGTCATTTGATATATATCGTTATATCGAACAGCCCTAACATACACTCTTATATTTGTACATATATTTATTCTTATAATTCTCAGATTTACCCATTCGTATATTTTGCTTGTTCTTATGTTATTGTATTTTGCACACCTCTGTTGCACACACATAAGAATTTCGCTCACATGTGCTGTACCAGTGTACCTGCACATGTTATGTGATACGGGAAATCTCCAATTTTTTTTTATTTTGTTTTTTTTGAGATTAAATAATATACCATTGTAAAGACGACACAAGAGTTCCAGAGGCTCTTCTGGGAGCCAGAGTCGACCAGAAAACGTTTCCCCGAGCTTGAGTCCTCTATGAAGAGCAGCCTTTCCTTATCGGCAGCGGTCACAGCCGCTACAGAGCGCTGGCAGGCTTGTTTCCCTGGGCCTTAAAACTGCAAAGGCGGCACGGTGCTGTCACGCTGATGGTAAAAACACAGGCCTTTAACACAGTACCACTTTATTTTTTAACAAAACACTACGCTTTATGTATAAAGAACTGCCTATTCTACTACTTATTGAAGAAAAAGAATCCACAAAAGATTATTTTTACTTTCTTTTATTTGTTCCAGATAAATTATAAATTATTTTTTAAAAAGCAATGAAATGCATCAGATGTCTCCCATGCTTTCTTTTCTGCTGTAATTTTTTTTTTTGAACATAAATTGGTCTATTGAAAATAAAATGTAGTAAGAACCACTACATTTTTTCAATAGGCCAATTTATGTTTAAGAAAACCCCAACAATCAAATGATCTCATCTGAGCAAGCACTGGGCGACGGTGGGAAGGAAAAACTCCTTTGTCTTAAAAAGAAGAAACCTTCGACAGAACCAGGCTCAGATGGTGCGGCTTCTGTCAAGACCGGTTGGGGGTTAGGTAGTTAAAAAACTACTCTAACGGTACAGCACTACAGCTTTTTGGTGGAAATGGGTGGAAGGATGGGTGTTACACCTCGTTTCATTGGAGGTCTTACAGGTGGTCGGGGTGTAGATTCAGCTTTTTTACAAATAGGTGGCAGAGGGACAGGACTAGGTCGTGGAATTATAACTAGTTGGGTGGGAATAGGTTGTCTGTGAAGGTTCTCAGTCATGGGAATAGGTTGCTTTCCACTTCTGGATATAGGTGGAACACACATCCTACGAAAAGGTGGTAGGTTGTCGGTCGAGAAAGTTTCCTTTTTCGTTGGTTGTGTGACTTGAGGAGCGGGTGTCAACTTTGTCTTTTTCGGTCTAATGGGTGGCAGTGGAGTCCGCTGTAACTGTTGTTCGTCAGATGCATCTTCCCTGCCTACGTAAATGTATTTATGTTCCTCAAAAAGGGCAATGTCTTTTTCAACTTGACTCATTGCCTCTTCGAGAAACATTTTGTAATTGTATTTTTTGTGCTGTGAAGGGGAGATAGTAAAAGGGAGGGACTGATATTCAAAGTTTAGCTCATTAAACCTCCTCTTTAGGCCCTGGAGAATGTTTTGTTTCTCCTGTTCGGCCAGTGGTTTAACTGTTTCCTGTTGTTTTGTTAACCAGGCATCATTGTCCTGCTTAGCCTTTTCTTTCTCTGCCTTTCTTCTACGCAGGTAGCCTGGAACGATTCTGTAATCGTTTTTCTGTAAATAAAAGGGGACAAGTCCAGATTTCTCAAGGAGCTGCTTGTCCCCTTTGCGTGTATCCACACAAGCAGGTTGAGCCATGACTTTCTTCATGCCTGTGTGTTCTGGTTTTTTCCTGAATGTGTGTTCAGGTTTTTCGCCTTCTGGCCTCTGTGGGCACATTTCGCGATGAGATGGGGCCTTAACTGTTCTTGGCACCATGGTCCTGTGTTCATTTTTATATTTATTTTCTAATACAATTGCTTCCCTGTATTTAGAAATATACATTTTAGGTTTGGGTGGAGGAAGAGTACTCTACTTTGGGAGAAGGTTATAAGCGCTTTCATCTGAAAACACAATTCAATCGCTAGCTTAAATTCACCTGCAAGGGAATTCTACAACTGTGTGTCGAGGCACCCCTATTTATAGATTTTTATGGCCTGGCATGTGACATCATGGTGGCCTGGCATGTGACATCATAGTAGCCTGTCTTTGTTCTGTCATTTAAGCCCCACCCCCCTGGTTACTGTTGCTATTGTAACTATTATATTATGAATGCTGGTAGCTAGCATTCCACACACACACATACACTTTTTGCCAAGGTTCCAGCTGCAGTCACCAAGACATGTAAATGTATTTAGTAACCCTCTGGGGTCCAGAGTATAATTGGCCGTTTTTGACTACTTTAGATTTTACCTCTATATTTCACCTTTAAAAAAATCTTCTTCTTTTTTTTTTTGGCACAACCTCAAATATCTGAAATTTGAGTTAATTTTTCATTTATACTATATTTGCACAATAGATCTAAATTCAGACAAAAAAAATTCAAAATCCGAGTAGAAAATACTTGTCATTTTTACTGTAAAAGCCACAAACATGTTTAAGGAATTGTTTTCATAACTTGAAATGCGAATAGAAGTTGTACATTTGTAAAAATTATGCACAAGTTTTGCAAACAACTTTATGTTCAGTATAATATATGCAGGTTTTCTTCCTGAATACTATCGTTGTTTATATTTACTGCGGGAAGAAACGGTTTTTATAAGGAAAAACACTAGAAAGCACTCAGTCCCCCTCCCAACTCCCCCAGCCTTTCCTATTGGTGAAAAAATATACCATGTGGACCAATCAAAAAATGATAGGGCAACATAGCATTTAGTTGTTTACGAAGGCGGGCAGGTGTATACATATAGTTTGAGTCTGACGGCTCTTTGTTTGCTTCTCATCTGTAAACTCTGCATACTCTCTCATGTGATTCAGTTTGTTTTGAAAAGTCTCAACAGGATCTTGAGCTTTATTGTGAAAGGTTTACGTGGAAAACAAACAAGCGTACAGCGGAACCACGCGATGGTTTTACCGTCATTGTTGCTAACGAAAACACGTAAAAACAGGCACTTGCCCGCCCATAGTGTGGTTATATTAAATATAAGAGAAAGAGAGAACTTTAAGAAATTAATATAGCCACTAAGGTGACCGTGAAAACGATGAAAAATACTGCTGTAAACAGTTTATTTTACGACATCACGAAACAAACGATAGCGTAATAGGAAACGATAGACATTTTTATATTGTCATTTGATATATATCGTTATATCGAACAGCCCTAACATACACTCTTATATTTGTACATATATTTATTCTTATAATTCTCAGATTTACCCATTCGTATATTTTGCTTGTTCTTATGTTATTGTATTTTGCACACCTCTGTTGCACACACATAAGAATTTCGCTCACATGTGCTGTACCAGTGTACCTGCACATGTTATGTGATACGGGAAATCTCCAATTTTTTTTTATTTTGTTTTTTTTGAGATTAAATAATATACCATTGTAAAGACGACACAAGAGTTCCAGAGGCTCTTCTGGGAGCCAGAGTCGACCAGAAAACGTTTCCCCGAGCTTGAGTCCTCTATGAAGAGCAGCCTTTCCTTATCGGCAGCGGTCACAGCCGCTACAGAGCGCTGGCAGGCTTGTTTCCCTGGGCCTTAAAACTGCAAAGGCGGCACGGTGCTGTCACGCTGATGGTAAAAACACAGGCCTTTAACACAGTGCCGCTGTGCCACTTTATTTTTTAACAAAACACTACGCTTTATGTATAAAGAACTGCCTATTCTACTACTTATTGAAGAAAAAGAATCCACAAAAGATTATTTTTACTTTCTTTTATTTGTTCCAGATAAATTATAAATTATTTTTTAAAAAGCAATGAAATGCATCAGATGTCTCCCATGCTTTCTTTTCTGCTGTAATTTTTTTTTTTGAACATAAATTGGTCTATTGAAAATAAAATGTAGTAAGAACCACTACATTTTTTCAATAGGCCAATTTATGTTTAAGAAAACCCCAACAATCAAATGATCTCATCTGAGCAAGCACTGGGCGACGGTGGGAAGGAAAAACTCCTTTGTCTTAAAAAGAAGAAACCTTCGACAGAACCAGGCTCAGATGGTGCGGCTTCTGTCAAGACCGGTTGGGGGTTAGGTAGTTAAAAAACTACTCTAACGGTACAGCACTACAGCTTTTTGGTGGAAATGGGTGGAAGGATGGGTGTTACACCTCGTTTCATTGGAGGTCTTACAGGTGGTCGGGGTGTAGATTCAGCTTTTTTACAAATAGGTGGCAGAGGGACAGGACTAGGTCGTGGAATTATAACTAGTTGGGTGGGAATAGGTTGTCTGTGAAGGTTCTCAGTCATGGGAATAGGTTGCTTTCCACTTCTGGATATAGGTGGAACACACATCCTACGAAAAGGTGGTAGGTTGTCGGTCGAGAAAGTTTCCTTTTTCGTTGGTTGTGTGACTTGAGGAGCGGGTGTCAACTTTGTCTTTTTCGGTCTAATGGGTGGCAGTGGAGTCCGCTGTAACTGTTGTTCGTCAGATGCATCTTCCCTGCCTACGTAAATGTATTTATGTTCCTCAAAAAGGGCAATGTCTTTTTCAACTTGACTCATTGCCTCTTCGAGAAACATTTTGTAATTGTATTTTTTGTGCTGTGAAGGGGAGATAGTAAAAGGGAGGGACTGATATTCAAAGTTTAGCTCATTAAACCTCCTCTTTAGGCCCTGGAGAATGTTTTGTTTCTCCTGTTCGGCCAGTGGTTTAACTGTTTCCTGTTGTTTTGTTAACCAGGCATCATTGTCCTGCTTAGCCTTTTCTTTCTCTGCCTTTCTTCTACGCAGGTAGCCTGGAACGATTCTGTAATCGTTTTTCTGTAAATAAAAGGGGACAAGTCCAGATTTCTCAAGGAGCTGCTTGTCCCCTTTGCGTGTATCCACACAAGCAGGTTGAGCCATGACTTTCTTCATGCCTGTGTGTTCTGGTTTTTTCCTGAATGTGTGTTCAGGTTTTTCGCCTTCTGGCCTCTGTGGGCACATTTCGCGATGAGATGGGGCCTTAACTGTTCTTGGCACCATGGTCCTGTGTTCATTTTTATATTTATTTTCTAATACAATTGCTTCCCTGTATTTAGAAATATACATTTTAGGTTTGGGTGGAGGAAGAGTACTCTACTTTGGGAGAAGGTTATAAGCGCTTTCATCTGAAAACACAATTCAATCGCTAGCTTAAATTCACCTGCAAGGGAATTCTACAACTGTGTGTCGAGGCACCCCTATTTATAGATTTTTATGGCCTGGCATGTGACATCATGGTGGCCTGGCATGTGACATCATAGTAGCCTGTCTTTGTTCTGTCATTTAAGCCCCACCCCCCTGGTTACTGTTGCTATTGTAACTATTATATTATGAATGCTGGTAGCTAGCATTCCACACACACACATACACTTTTTGCCAAGGTTCCAGCTGCAGTCACCAAGACATGTAAATGTATTTAGTAACCCTCTGGGGTCCAGAGTATAATTGGCCGTTTTTGACTACTTTAGATTTTACCTCTATATTTCACCTTTAAAAAAATCTTCTTCTTTTTTTTTTTGGCACAACCTCAAATATCTGAAATTTGAGTTAATTTTTCATTTATACTATATTTGCACAATAGATCTAAATTCAGACAAAAAAAATTCAAAATCCGAGTAGAAAATACTTGTCATTTTTACTGTAAAAGCCACAAACATGTTTAAGGAATTGTTTTCATAACTTGAAATGCGAATAGAAGTTGTACATTTGTAAAAATTATGCACAAGTTTTGCAAACAACTTTATGTTCAGTATAATATATGCAGGTTTTCTTCCTGAATACTATCGTTGTTTATATTTACTGCGGGAAGAAACGGTTTTTATAAGGAAAAACACTAGAAAGCACTCAGTCCCCCTCCCAACTCCCCCAGCCTTTCCTATTGGTGAAAAAATATACCATGTGGACCAATCAAAAAATGATAGGGCAACATAGCATTTAGTTGTTTACGAAGGCGGGCAGGTGTATACATATAGTTTGAGTCTGACGGCTCTTTGTTTGCTTCTCATCTGTAAACTCTGCATACTCTCTCATGTGATTCAGTTTGTTTTGAAAAGTCTCAACAGGATCTTGAGCTTTATTGTGAAAGGTTTACGTGGAAAACAAACAAGCGTACAGCGGAACCACGCGATGGTTTTACCGTCATTGTTGCTAACGAAAACACGTAAAAACAGGCACTTGCCCGCCCATAGTGTGGTTATATTAAATATAAGAGAAAGAGAGAACTTTAAGAAATTAATATAGCCACTAAGGTGACCGTGAAAACGATGAAAAATACTGCTGTAAACAGTTTATTTTACGACATCACGAAACAAACGATAGCGTAATAGGAAACGATAGACATTTTTATATTGTCATTTGATATATATCGTTATATCGAACAGCCCTAACATACACTCTTATATTTGTACATATATTTATTCTTATAATTCTCAGATTTACCCATTCGTATATTTTGCTTGTTCTTATGTTATTGTATTTTGCACACCTCTGTTGCACACACATAAGAATTTCGCTCACATGTGCTGTACCAGTGTACCTGCACATGTTATGTGATACGGGAAATCTCCAATTTTTTTTTATTTTGTTTTTTTTGAGATTAAATAATATACCATTGTAAAGACGACACAAGAGTTCCAGAGGCTCTTCTGGGAGCCAGAGTCGACCAGAAAACGTTTCCCCGAGCTTGAGTCCTCTATGAAGAGCAGCCTTTCCTTATCGGCAGCGGTCACAGCCGCTACAGAGCGCTGGCAGGCTTGTTTCCCTGGGCCTTAAAACTGCAAAGGCGGCACGGTGCTGTCACGCTGATGGTAAAAACACAGGCCTTTAACACAGTGCCGCTGTGCCACTTTATTTTTTAACAAAACACTACGCTTTATGTATAAAGAACTGCCTATTCTACTACTTATTGAAGAAAAAGAATCCACAAAAGATTATTTTTACTTTCTTTTATTTGTTCCAGATAAATTATAAATTATTTTTTAAAAAGCAATGAAATGCATCAGATGTCTCCCATGCTTTCTTTTCTGCTGTAATTTTTTTTTTTGAACATAAATTGGTCTATTGAAAATAAAATGTAGTAAGAACCACTACATTTTTTCAATAGGCCAATTTATGTTTAAGAAAACCCCAACAATCAAATGATCTCATCTGAGCAAGCACTGGGCGACGGTGGGAAGGAAAAACTCCTTTGTCTTAAAAAGAAGAAACCTTCGACAGAACCAGGCTCAGATGGTGCGGCTTCTGTCAAGACCGGTTGGGGGTTAGGTAGTTAAAAAACTACTCTAACGGTACAGCACTACAGCTTTTTGGTGGAAATGGGTGGAAGGATGGGTGTTACACCTCGTTTCATTGGAGGTCTTACAGGTGGTCGGGGTGTAGATTCAGCTTTTTTACAAATAGGTGGCAGAGGGACAGGACTAGGTCGTGGAATTATAACTAGTTGGGTGGGAATAGGTTGTCTGTGAAGGTTCTCAGTCATGGGAATAGGTTGCTTTCCACTTCTGGATATAGGTGGAACACACATCCTACGAAAAGGTGGTAGGTTGTCGGTCGAGAAAGTTTCCTTTTTCGTTGGTTGTGTGACTTGAGGAGCGGGTGTCAACTTTGTCTTTTTCGGTCTAATGGGTGGCAGTGGAGTCCGCTGTAACTGTTGTTCGTCAGATGCATCTTCCCTGCCTACGTAAATGTATTTATGTTCCTCAAAAAGGGCAATGTCTTTTTCAACTTGACTCATTGCCTCTTCGAGAAACATTTTGTAATTGTATTTTTTGTGCTGTGAAGGGGAGATAGTAAAAGGGAGGGACTGATATTCAAAGTTTAGCTCATTAAACCTCCTCTTTAGGCCCTGGAGAATGTTTTGTTTCTCCTGTTCGGCCAGTGGTTTAACTGTTTCCTGTTGTTTTGTTAACCAGGCATCATTGTCCTGCTTAGCCTTTTCTTTCTCTGCCTTTCTTCTACGCAGGTAGCCTGGAACGATTCTGTAATCGTTTTTCTGTAAATAAAAGGGGACAAGTCCAGATTTCTCAAGGAGCTGCTTGTCCCCTTTGCGTGTATCCACACAAGCAGGTTGAGCCATGACTTTCTTCATGCCTGTGTGTTCTGGTTTTTTCCTGAATGTGTGTTCAGGTTTTTCGCCTTCTGGCCTCTGTGGGCACATTTCGCGATGAGATGGGGCCTTAACTGTTCTTGGCACCATGGTCCTGTGTTCATTTTTATATTTATTTTCTAATACAATTGCTTCCCTGTATTTAGAAATATACATTTTAGGTTTGGGTGGAGGAAGAGTACTCTACTTTGGGAGAAGGTTATAAGCGCTTTCATCTGAAAACACAATTCAATCGCTAGCTTAAATTCACCTGCAAGGGAATTCTACAACTGTGTGTCGAGGCACCCCTATTTATAGATTTTTATGGCCTGGCATGTGACATCATGGTGGCCTGGCATGTGACATCATAGTAGCCTGTCTTTGTTCTGTCATTTAAGCCCCACCCCCCTGGTTACTGTTGCTATTGTAACTATTATATTATGAATGCTGGTAGCTAGCATTCCACACACACACATACACTTTTTGCCAAGGTTCCAGCTGCAGTCACCAAGACATGTAAATGTATTTAGTAACCCTCTGGGGTCCAGAGTATAATTGGCCGTTTTTGACTACTTTAGATTTTACCTCTATATTTCACCTTTAAAAAAATCTTCTTCTTTTTTTTTTTGGCACAACCTCAAATATCTGAAATTTGAGTTAATTTTTCATTTATACTATATTTGCACAATAGATCTAAATTCAGACAAAAAAAATTCAAAATCCGAGTAGAAAATACTTGTCATTTTTACTGTAAAAGCCACAAACATGTTTAAGGAATTGTTTTCATAACTTGAAATGCGAATAGAAGTTGTACATTTGTAAAAATTATGCACAAGTTTTGCAAACAACTTTATGTTCAGTATAATATATGCAGGTTTTCTTCCTGAATACTATCGTTGTTTATATTTACTGCGGGAAGAAACGGTTTTTATAAGGAAAAACACTAGAAAGCACTCAGTCCCCCTCCCAACTCCCCCAGCCTTTCCTATTGGTGAAAAAATATACCATGTGGACCAATCAAAAAATGATAGGGCAACATAGCATTTAGTTGTTTACGAAGGCGGGCAGGTGTATACATATAGTTTGAGTCTGACGGCTCTTTGTTTGCTTCTCATCTGTAAACTCTGCATACTCTCTCATGTGATTCAGTTTGTTTTGAAAAGTCTCAACAGGATCTTGAGCTTTATTGTGAAAGGTTTACGTGGAAAACAAACAAGCGTACAGCGGAACCACGCGATGGTTTTACCGTCATTGTTGCTAACGAAAACACGTAAAAACAGGCACTTGCCCGCCCATAGTGTGGTTATATTAAATATAAGAGAAAGAGAGAACTTTAAGAAATTAATATAGCCACTAAGGTGACCGTGAAAACGATGAAAAATACTGCTGTAAACAGTTTATTTTACGACATCACGAAACAAACGATAGCGTAATAGGAAACGATAGACATTTTTATATTGTCATTTGATATATATCGTTATATCGAACAGCCCTAACATACACTCTTATATTTGTACATATATTTATTCTTATAATTCTCAGATTTACCCATTCGTATATTTTGCTTGTTCTTATGTTATTGTATTTTGCACACCTCTGTTGCACACACATAAGAATTTCGCTCACATGTGCTGTACCAGTGTACCTGCACATGTTATGTGATACGGGAAATCTCCAATTTTTTTTTATTTTGTTTTTTTTGAGATTAAATAATATACCATTGTAAAGACGACACAAGAGTTCCAGAGGCTCTTCTGGGAGCCAGAGTCGACCAGAAAACGTTTCCCCGAGCTTGAGTCCTCTATGAAGAGCAGCCTTTCCTTATCGGCAGCGGTCACAGCCGCTACAGAGCGCTGGCAGGCTTGTTTCCCTGGGCCTTAAAACTGCAAAGGCGGCACGGTGCTGTCACGCTGATGGTAAAAACACAGGCCTTTAACACAGTGCCGCTGTGCCACTTTATTTTTTAACAAAACACTACGCTTTATGTATAAAGAACTGCCTATTCTACTACTTATTGAAGAAAAAGAATCCACAAAAGATTATTTTTACTTTCTTTTATTTGTTCCAGATAAATTATAAATTATTTTTTAAAAAGCAATGAAATGCATCAGATGTCTCCCATGCTTTCTTTTCTGCTGTAATTTTTTTTTTTGAACATAAATTGGTCTATTGAAAATAAAATGTAGTAAGAACCACTACATTTTTTCAATAGGCCAATTTATGTTTAAGAAAACCCCAACAATCAAATGATCTCATCTGAGCAAGCACTGGGCGACGGTGGGAAGGAAAAACTCCTTTGTCTTAAAAAGAAGAAACCTTCGACAGAACCAGGCTCAGATGGTGCGGCTTCTGTCAAGACCGGTTGGGGGTTAGGTAGTTAAAAAACTACTCTAACGGTACAGCACTACAGCTTTTTGGTGGAAATGGGTGGAAGGATGGGTGTTACACCTCGTTTCATTGGAGGTCTTACAGGTGGTCGGGGTGTAGATTCAGCTTTTTTACAAATAGGTGGCAGAGGGACAGGACTAGGTCGTGGAATTATAACTAGTTGGGTGGGAATAGGTTGTCTGTGAAGGTTCTCAGTCATGGGAATAGGTTGCTTTCCACTTCTGGATATAGGTGGAACACACATCCTACGAAAAGGTGGTAGGTTGTCGGTCGAGAAAGTTTCCTTTTTCGTTGGTTGTGTGACTTGAGGAGCGGGTGTCAACTTTGTCTTTTTCGGTCTAATGGGTGGCAGTGGAGTCCGCTGTAACTGTTGTTCGTCAGATGCATCTTCCCTGCCTACGTAAATGTATTTATGTTCCTCAAAAAGGGCAATGTCTTTTTCAACTTGACTCATTGCCTCTTCGAGAAACATTTTGTAATTGTATTTTTTGTGCTGTGAAGGGGAGATAGTAAAAGGGAGGGACTGATATTCAAAGTTTAGCTCATTAAACCTCCTCTTTAGGCCCTGGAGAATGTTTTGTTTCTCCTGTTCGGCCAGTGGTTTAACTGTTTCCTGTTGTTTTGTTAACCAGGCATCATTGTCCTGCTTAGCCTTTTCTTTCTCTGCCTTTCTTCTACGCAGGTAGCCTGGAACGATTCTGTAATCGTTTTTCTGTAAATAAAAGGGGACAAGTCCAGATTTCTCAAGGAGCTGCTTGTCCCCTTTGCGTGTATCCACACAAGCAGGTTGAGCCATGACTTTCTTCATGCCTGTGTGTTCTGGTTTTTTCCTGAATGTGTGTTCAGGTTTTTCGCCTTCTGGCCTCTGTGGGCACATTTCGCGATGAGATGGGGCCTTAACTGTTCTTGGCACCATGGTCCTGTGTTCATTTTTATATTTATTTTCTAATACAATTGCTTCCCTGTATTTAGAAATATACATTTTAGGTTTGGGTGGAGGAAGAGTACTCTACTTTGGGAGAAGGTTATAAGCGCTTTCATCTGAAAACACAATTCAATCGCTAGCTTAAATTCACCTGCAAGGGAATTCTACAACTGTGTGTCGAGGCACCCCTATTTATAGATTTTTATGGCCTGGCATGTGACATCATGGTGGCCTGGCATGTGACATCATAGTAGCCTGTCTTTGTTCTGTCATTTAAGCCCCACCCCCCTGGTTACTGTTGCTATTGTAACTATTATATTATGAATGCTGGTAGCTAGCATTCCACACACACACATACACTTTTTGCCAAGGTTCCAGCTGCAGTCACCAAGACATGTAAATGTATTTAGTAACCCTCTGGGGTCCAGAGTATAATTGGCCGTTTTTGACTACTTTAGATTTTACCTCTATATTTCACCTTTAAAAAAATCTTCTTCTTTTTTTTTTTGGCACAACCTCAAATATCTGAAATTTGAGTTAATTTTTCATTTATACTATATTTGCACAATAGATCTAAATTCAGACAAAAAAAATTCAAAATCCGAGTAGAAAATACTTGTCATTTTTACTGTAAAAGCCACAAACATGTTTAAGGAATTGTTTTCATAACTTGAAATGCGAATAGAAGTTGTACATTTGTAAAAATTATGCACAAGTTTTGCAAACAACTTTATGTTCAGTATAATATATGCAGGTTTTCTTCCTGAATACTATCGTTGTTTATATTTACTGCGGGAAGAAACGGTTTTTATAAGGAAAAACACTAGAAAGCACTCAGTCCCCCTCCCAACTCCCCCAGCCTTTCCTATTGGTGAAAAAATATACCATGTGGACCAATCAAAAAATGATAGGGCAACATAGCATTTAGTTGTTTACGAAGGCGGGCAGGTGTATACATATAGTTTGAGTCTGACGGCTCTTTGTTTGCTTCTCATCTGTAAACTCTGCATACTCTCTCATGTGATTCAGTTTGTTTTGAAAAGTCTCAACAGGATCTTGAGCTTTATTGTGAAAGGTTTACGTGGAAAACAAACAAGCGTACAGCGGAACCACGCGATGGTTTTACCGTCATTGTTGCTAACGAAAACACGTAAAAACAGGCACTTGCCCGCCCATAGTGTGGTTATATTAAATATAAGAGAAAGAGAGAACTTTAAGAAATTAATATAGCCACTAAGGTGACCGTGAAAACGATGAAAAATACTGCTGTAAACAGTTTATTTTACGACATCACGAAACAAACGATAGCGTAATAGGAAACGATAGACATTTTTATATTGTCATTTGATATATATCGTTATATCGAACAGCCCTAACATACACTCTTATATTTGTACATATATTTATTCTTATAATTCTCAGATTTACCCATTCGTATATTTTGCTTGTTCTTATGTTATTGTATTTTGCACACCTCTGTTGCACACACATAAGAATTTCGCTCACATGTGCTGTACCAGTGTACCTGCACATGTTATGTGATACGGGAAATCTCCAATTTTTTTTTATTTTGTTTTTTTTGAGATTAAATAATATACCATTGTAAAGACGACACAAGAGTTCCAGAGGCTCTTCTGGGAGCCAGAGTCGACCAGAAAACGTTTCCCCGAGCTTGAGTCCTCTATGAAGAGCAGCCTTTCCTTATCGGCAGCGGTCACAGCCGCTACAGAGCGCTGGCAGGCTTGTTTCCCTGGGCCTTAAAACTGCAAAGGCGGCACGGTGCTGTCACGCTGATGGTAAAAACACAGGCCTTTAACACAGTACCACTTTATTTTTTAACAAAACACTACGCTTTATGTATAAAGAACTGCCTATTCTACTACTTATTGAAGAAAAAGAATCCACAAAAGATTATTTTTACTTTCTTTTATTTGTTCCAGATAAATTATAAATTATTTTTTAAAAAGCAATGAAATGCATCAGATGTCTCCCATGCTTTCTTTTCTGCTGTAATTTTTTTTTTTGAACATAAATTGGTCTATTGAAAATAAAATGTAGTAAGAACCACTACATTTTTTCAATAGGCCAATTTATGTTTAAGAAAACCCCAACAATCAAATGATCTCATCTGAGCAAGCACTGGGCGACGGTGGGAAGGAAAAACTCCTTTGTCTTAAAAAGAAGAAACCTTCGACAGAACCAGGCTCAGATGGTGCGGCTTCTGTCAAGACCGGTTGGGGGTTAGGTAGTTAAAAAACTACTCTAACGGTACAGCACTACAGCTTTTTGGTGGAAATGGGTGGAAGGATGGGTGTTACACCTCGTTTCATTGGAGGTCTTACAGGTGGTCGGGGTGTAGATTCAGCTTTTTTACAAATAGGTGGCAGAGGGACAGGACTAGGTCGTGGAATTATAACTAGTTGGGTGGGAATAGGTTGTCTGTGAAGGTTCTCAGTCATGGGAATAGGTTGCTTTCCACTTCTGGATATAGGTGGAACACACATCCTACGAAAAGGTGGTAGGTTGTCGGTCGAGAAAGTTTCCTTTTTCGTTGGTTGTGTGACTTGAGGAGCGGGTGTCAACTTTGTCTTTTTCGGTCTAATGGGTGGCAGTGGAGTCCGCTGTAACTGTTGTTCGTCAGATGCATCTTCCCTGCCTACGTAAATGTATTTATGTTCCTCAAAAAGGGCAATGTCTTTTTCAACTTGACTCATTGCCTCTTCGAGAAACATTTTGTAATTGTATTTTTTGTGCTGTGAAGGGGAGATAGTAAAAGGGAGGGACTGATATTCAAAGTTTAGCTCATTAAACCTCCTCTTTAGGCCCTGGAGAATGTTTTGTTTCTCCTGTTCGGCCAGTGGTTTAACTGTTTCCTGTTGTTTTGTTAACCAGGCATCATTGTCCTGCTTAGCCTTTTCTTTCTCTGCCTTTCTTCTACGCAGGTAGCCTGGAACGATTCTGTAATCGTTTTTCTGTAAATAAAAGGGGACAAGTCCAGATTTCTCAAGGAGCTGCTTGTCCCCTTTGCGTGTATCCACACAAGCAGGTTGAGCCATGACTTTCTTCATGCCTGTGTGTTCTGGTTTTTTCCTGAATGTGTGTTCAGGTTTTTCGCCTTCTGGCCTCTGTGGGCACATTTCGCGATGAGATGGGGCCTTAACTGTTCTTGGCACCATGGTCCTGTGTTCATTTTTATATTTATTTTCTAATACAATTGCTTCCCTGTATTTAGAAATATACATTTTAGGTTTGGGTGGAGGAAGAGTACTCTACTTTGGGAGAAGGTTATAAGCGCTTTCATCTGAAAACACAATTCAATCGCTAGCTTAAATTCACCTGCAAGGGAATTCTACAACTGTGTGTCGAGGCACCCCTATTTATAGATTTTTATGGCCTGGCATGTGACATCATGGTGGCCTGGCATGTGACATCATAGTAGCCTGTCTTTGTTCTGTCATTTAAGCCCCACCCCCCTGGTTACTGTTGCTATTGTAACTATTATATTATGAATGCTGGTAGCTAGCATTCCACACACACACATACACTTTTTGCCAAGGTTCCAGCTGCAGTCACCAAGACATGTAAATGTATTTAGTAACCCTCTGGGGTCCAGAGTATAATTGGCCGTTTTTGACTACTTTAGATTTTACCTCTATATTTCACCTTTAAAAAAATCTTCTTCTTTTTTTTTTTGGCACAACCTCAAATATCTGAAATTTGAGTTAATTTTTCATTTATACTATATTTGCACAATAGATCTAAATTCAGACAAAAAAAATTCAAAATCCGAGTAGAAAATACTTGTCATTTTTACTGTAAAAGCCACAAACATGTTTAAGGAATTGTTTTCATAACTTGAAATGCGAATAGAAGTTGTACATTTGTAAAAATTATGCACAAGTTTTGCAAACAACTTTATGTTCAGTATAATATATGCAGGTTTTCTTCCTGAATACTATCGTTGTTTATATTTACTGCGGGAAGAAACGGTTTTTATAAGGAAAAACACTAGAAAGCACTCAGTCCCCCTCCCAACTCCCCCAGCCTTTCCTATTGGTGAAAAAATATACCATGTGGACCAATCAAAAAATGATAGGGCAACATAGCATTTAGTTGTTTACGAAGGCGGGCAGGTGTATACATATAGTTTGAGTCTGACGGCTCTTTGTTTGCTTCTCATCTGTAAACTCTGCATACTCTCTCATGTGATTCAGTTTGTTTTGAAAAGTCTCAACAGGATCTTGAGCTTTATTGTGAAAGGTTTACGTGGAAAACAAACAAGCGTACAGCGGAACCACGCGATGGTTTTACCGTCATTGTTGCTAACGAAAACACGTAAAAACAGGCACTTGCCCGCCCATAGTGTGGTTATATTAAATATAAGAGAAAGAGAGAACTTTAAGAAATTAATATAGCCACTAAGGTGACCGTGAAAACGATGAAAAATACTGCTGTAAACAGTTTATTTTACGACATCACGAAACAAACGATAGCGTAATAGGAAACGATAGACATTTTTATATTGTCATTTGATATATATCGTTATATCGAACAGCCCTAACATACACTCTTATATTTGTACATATATTTATTCTTATAATTCTCAGATTTACCCATTCGTATATTTTGCTTGTTCTTATGTTATTGTATTTTGCACACCTCTGTTGCACACACATAAGAATTTCGCTCACATGTGCTGTACCAGTGTACCTGCACATGTTATGTGATACGGGAAATCTCCAATTTTTTTTTATTTTGTTTTTTTTGAGATTAAATAATATACCATTGTAAAGACGACACAAGAGTTCCAGAGGCTCTTCTGGGAGCCAGAGTCGACCAGAAAACGTTTCCCCGAGCTTGAGTCCTCTATGAAGAGCAGCCTTTCCTTATCGGCAGCGGTCACAGCCGCTACAGAGCGCTGGCAGGCTTGTTTCCCTGGGCCTTAAAACTGCAAAGGCGGCACGGTGCTGTCACGCTGATGGTAAAAACACAGGCCTTTAACACAGTACCACTTTATTTTTTAACAAAACACTACGCTTTATGTATAAAGAACTGCCTATTCTACTACTTATTGAAGAAAAAGAATCCACAAAAGATTATTTTTACTTTCTTTTATTTGTTCCAGATAAATTATAAATTATTTTTTAAAAAGCAATGAAATGCATCAGATGTCTCCCATGCTTTCTTTTCTGCTGTAATTTTTTTTTTTGAACATAAATTGGTCTATTGAAAATAAAATGTAGTAAGAACCACTACATTTTTTCAATAGGCCAATTTATGTTTAAGAAAACCCCAACAATCAAATGATCTCATCTGAGCAAGCACTGGGCGACGGTGGGAAGGAAAAACTCCTTTGTCTTAAAAAGAAGAAACCTTCGACAGAACCAGGCTCAGATGGTGCGGCTTCTGTCAAGACCGGTTGGGGGTTAGGTAGTTAAAAAACTACTCTAACGGTACAGCACTACAGCTTTTTGGTGGAAATGGGTGGAAGGATGGGTGTTACACCTCGTTTCATTGGAGGTCTTACAGGTGGTCGGGGTGTAGATTCAGCTTTTTTACAAATAGGTGGCAGAGGGACAGGACTAGGTCGTGGAATTATAACTAGTTGGGTGGGAATAGGTTGTCTGTGAAGGTTCTCAGTCATGGGAATAGGTTGCTTTCCACTTCTGGATATAGGTGGAACACACATCCTACGAAAAGGTGGTAGGTTGTCGGTCGAGAAAGTTTCCTTTTTCGTTGGTTGTGTGACTTGAGGAGCGGGTGTCAACTTTGTCTTTTTCGGTCTAATGGGTGGCAGTGGAGTCCGCTGTAACTGTTGTTCGTCAGATGCATCTTCCCTGCCTACGTAAATGTATTTATGTTCCTCAAAAAGGGCAATGTCTTTTTCAACTTGACTCATTGCCTCTTCGAGAAACATTTTGTAATTGTATTTTTTGTGCTGTGAAGGGGAGATAGTAAAAGGGAGGGACTGATATTCAAAGTTTAGCTCATTAAACCTCCTCTTTAGGCCCTGGAGAATGTTTTGTTTCTCCTGTTCGGCCAGTGGTTTAACTGTTTCCTGTTGTTTTGTTAACCAGGCATCATTGTCCTGCTTAGCCTTTTCTTTCTCTGCCTTTCTTCTACGCAGGTAGCCTGGAACGATTCTGTAATCGTTTTTCTGTAAATAAAAGGGGACAAGTCCAGATTTCTCAAGGAGCTGCTTGTCCCCTTTGCGTGTATCCACACAAGCAGGTTGAGCCATGACTTTCTTCATGCCTGTGTGTTCTGGTTTTTTCCTGAATGTGTGTTCAGGTTTTTCGCCTTCTGGCCTCTGTGGGCACATTTCGCGATGAGATGGGGCCTTAACTGTTCTTGGCACCATGGTCCTGTGTTCATTTTTATATTTATTTTCTAATACAATTGCTTCCCTGTATTTAGAAATATACATTTTAGGTTTGGGTGGAGGAAGAGTACTCTACTTTGGGAGAAGGTTATAAGCGCTTTCATCTGAAAACACAATTCAATCGCTAGCTTAAATTCACCTGCAAGGGAATTCTACAACTGTGTGTCGAGGCACCCCTATTTATAGATTTTTATGGCCTGGCATGTGACATCATGGTGGCCTGGCATGTGACATCATAGTAGCCTGTCTTTGTTCTGTCATTTAAGCCCCACCCCCCTGGTTACTGTTGCTATTGTAACTATTATATTATGAATGCTGGTAGCTAGCATTCCACACACACACATACACTTTTTGCCAAGGTTCCAGCTGCAGTCACCAAGACATGTAAATGTATTTAGTAACCCTCTGGGGTCCAGAGTATAATTGGCCGTTTTTGACTACTTTAGATTTTACCTCTATATTTCACCTTTAAAAAAATCTTCTTCTTTTTTTTTTTGGCACAACCTCAAATATCTGAAATTTGAGTAAATTTTTCATTTATACTATATTTGCACAATAGATCTAAATTCAGACAAAAAAAATTCAAAATCCGAGTAGAAAATACTTGTCATTTTTACTGTAAAAGCCACAAACATGTTTAAGGAATTGTTTTCATAACTTGAAATGCGAATAGAAGTTGTACATTTGTAAAAATTATGCACAAGTTTTGCAAACAACTTTATGTTCAGTATAATATATGCAGGTTTTCTTCCTGAATACTATCGTTGTTTATATTTACTGCGGGAAGAAACGGTTTTTATAAGGAAAAACACTAGAAAGCACTCAGTCCCCCTCCCAACTCCCCCAGCCTTTCCTATTGGTGAAAAAATATACCATGTGGACCAATCAAAAAATGATAGGGCAACATAGCATTTAGTTGTTTACGAAGGCGGGCAGGTGTATACATATAGTTTGAGTCTGACGGCTCTTTGTTTGCTTCTCATCTGTAAACTCTGCATACTCTCTCATGTGATTCAGTTTGTTTTGAAAAGTCTCAACAGGATCTTGAGCTTTATTGTGAAAGGTTTACGTGGAAAACAAACAAGCGTACAGCGGAACCACGCGATGGTTTTACCGTCATTGTTGCTAACGAAAACACGTAAAAACAGGCACTTGCCCGCCCATAGTGTGGTTATATTAAATATAAGAGAAAGAGAGAACTTTAAGAAATTAATATAGCCACTAAGGTGACCGTGAAAACGATGAAAAATACTGCTGTAAACAGTTTATTTTACGACATCACGAAACAAACGATAGCGTAATAGGAAACGATAGACATTTTTATATTGTCATTTGATATATATCGTTATATCGAACAGCCCTAACATACACTCTTATATTTGTACATATATTTATTCTTATAATTCTCAGATTTACCCATTCGTATATTTTGCTTGTTCTTATGTTATTGTATTTTGCACACCTCTGTTGCACACACATAAGAATTTCGCTCACATGTGCTGTACCAGTGTACCTGCACATGTTATGTGATACGGGAAATCTCCAATTTTTTTTTATTTTGTTTTTTTTGAGATTAAATAATATACCATTGTAAAGACGACACAAGAGTTCCAGAGGCTCTTCTGGGAGCCAGAGTCGACCAGAAAACGTTTCCCCGAGCTTGAGTCCTCTATGAAGAGCAGCCTTTCCTTATCGGCAGCGGTCACAGCCGCTACAGAGCGCTGGCAGGCTTGTTTCCCTGGGCCTTAAAACTGCAAAGGCGGCACGGTGCTGTCACGCTGATGGTAAAAACACAGGCCTTTAACACAGTACCACTTTATTTTTTAACAAAACACTACGCTTTATGTATAAAGAACTGCCTATTCTACTACTTATTGAAGAAAAAGAATCCACAAAAGATTATTTTTACTTTCTTTTATTTGTTCCAGATAAATTATAAATTATTTTTTAAAAAGCAATGAAATGCATCAGATGTCTCCCATGCTTTCTTTTCTGCTGTAATTTTTTTTTTTGAACATAAATTGGTCTATTGAAAATAAAATGTAGTAAGAACCACTACATTTTTTCAATAGGCCAATTTATGTTTAAGAAAACCCCAACAATCAAATGATCTCATCTGAGCAAGCACTGGGCGACGGTGGGAAGGAAAAACTCCTTTGTCTTAAAAAGAAGAAACCTTCGACAGAACCAGGCTCAGATGGTGCGGCTTCTGTCAAGACCGGTTGGGGGTTAGGTAGTTAAAAAACTACTCTAACGGTACAGCACTACAGCTTTTTGGTGGAAATGGGTGGAAGGATGGGTGTTACACCTCGTTTCATTGGAGGTCTTACAGGTGGTCGGGGTGTAGATTCAGCTTTTTTACAAATAGGTGGCAGAGGGACAGGACTAGGTCGTGGAATTATAACTAGTTGGGTGGGAATAGGTTGTCTGTGAAGGTTCTCAGTCATGGGAATAGGTTGCTTTCCACTTCTGGATATAGGTGGAACACACATCCTACGAAAAGGTGGTAGGTTGTCGGTCGAGAAAGTTTCCTTTTTCGTTGGTTGTGTGACTTGAGGAGCGGGTGTCAACTTTGTCTTTTTCGGTCTAATGGGTGGCAGTGGAGTCCGCTGTAACTGTTGTTCGTCAGATGCATCTTCCCTGCCTACGTAAATGTATTTATGTTCCTCAAAAAGGGCAATGTCTTTTTCAACTTGACTCATTGCCTCTTCGAGAAACATTTTGTAATTGTATTTTTTGTGCTGTGAAGGGGAGATAGTAAAAGGGAGGGACTGATATTCAAAGTTTAGCTCATTAAACCTCCTCTTTAGGCCCTGGAGAATGTTTTGTTTCTCCTGTTCGGCCAGTGGTTTAACTGTTTCCTGTTGTTTTGTTAACCAGGCATCATTGTCCTGCTTAGCCTTTTCTTTCTCTGCCTTTCTTCTACGCAGGTAGCCTGGAACGATTCTGTAATCGTTTTTCTGTAAATAAAAGGGGACAAGTCCAGATTTCTCAAGGAGCTGCTTGTCCCCTTTGCGTGTATCCACACAAGCAGGTTGAGCCATGACTTTCTTCATGCCTGTGTGTTCTGGTTTTTTCCTGAATGTGTGTTCAGGTTTTTCGCCTTCTGGCCTCTGTGGGCACATTTCGCGATGAGATGGGGCCTTAACTGTTCTTGGCACCATGGTCCTGTGTTCATTTTTATATTTATTTTCTAATACAATTGCTTCCCTGTATTTAGAAATATACATTTTAGGTTTGGGTGGAGGAAGAGTACTCTACTTTGGGAGAAGGTTATAAGCGCTTTCATCTGAAAACACAATTCAATCGCTAGCTTAAATTCACCTGCAAGGGAATTCTACAACTGTGTGTCGAGGCACCCCTATTTATAGATTTTTATGGCCTGGCATGTGACATCATGGTGGCCTGGCATGTGACATCATAGTAGCCTGTCTTTGTTCTGTCATTTAAGCCCCACCCCCCTGGTTACTGTTGCTATTGTAACTATTATATTATGAATGCTGGTAGCTAGCATTCCACACACACACATACACTTTTTGCCAAGGTTCCAGCTGCAGTCACCAAGACATGTAAATGTATTTAGTAACCCTCTGGGGTCCAGAGTATAATTGGCCGTTTTTGACTACTTTAGATTTTACCTCTATATTTCACCTTTAAAAAAATCTTCTTCTTTTTTTTTTTGGCACAACCTCAAATATCTGAAATTTGAGTTAATTTTTCATTTATACTATATTTGCACAATAGATCTAAATTCAGACAAAAAAAATTCAAAATCCGAGTAGAAAATACTTGTCATTTTTACTGTAAAAGCCACAAACATGTTTAAGGAATTGTTTTCATAACTTGAAATGCGAATAGAAGTTGTACATTTGTAAAAATTATGCACAAGTTTTGCAAACAACTTTATGTTCAGTATAATATATGCAGGTTTTCTTCCTGAATACTATCGTTGTTTATATTTACTGCGGGAAGAAACGGTTTTTATAAGGAAAAACACTAGAAAGCACTCAGTCCCCCTCCCAACTCCCCCAGCCTTTCCTATTGGTGAAAAAATATACCATGTGGACCAATCAAAAAATGATAGGGCAACATAGCATTTAGTTGTTTACGAAGGCGGGCAGGTGTATACATATAGTTTGAGTCTGACGGCTCTTTGTTTGCTTCTCATCTGTAAACTCTGCATACTCTCTCATGTGATTCAGTTTGTTTTGAAAAGTCTCAACAGGATCTTGAGCTTTATTGTGAAAGGTTTACGTGGAAAACAAACAAGCGTACAGCGGAACCACGCGATGGTTTTACCGTCATTGTTGCTAACGAAAACACGTAAAAACAGGCACTTGCCCGCCCATAGTGTGGTTATATTAAATATAAGAGAAAGAGAGAACTTTAAGAAATTAATATAGCCACTAAGGTGACCGTGAAAACGATGAAAAATACTGCTGTAAACAGTTTATTTTACGACATCACGAAACAAACGATAGCGTAATAGGAAACGATAGACATTTTTATATTGTCATTTGATATATATCGTTATATCGAACAGCCCTAACATACACTCTTATATTTGTACATATATTTATTCTTATAATTCTCAGATTTACCCATTCGTATATTTTGCTTGTTCTTATGTTATTGTATTTTGCACACCTCTGTTGCACACACATAAGAATTTCGCTCACATGTGCTGTACCAGTGTACCTGCACATGTTATGTGATACGGGAAATCTCCAATTTTTTTTTATTTTGTTTTTTTTGAGATTAAATAATATACCATTGTAAAGACGACACAAGAGTTCCAGAGGCTCTTCTGGGAGCCAGAGTCGACCAGAAAACGTTTCCCCGAGCTTGAGTCCTCTATGAAGAGCAGCCTTTCCTTATCGGCAGCGGTCACAGCCGCTACAGAGCGCTGGCAGGCTTGTTTCCCTGGGCCTTAAAACTGCAAAGGCGGCACGGTGCTGTCACGCTGATGGTAAAAACACAGGCCTTTAACACAGTACCACTTTATTTTTTAACAAAACACTACGCTTTATGTATAAAGAACTGCCTATTCTACTACTTATTGAAGAAAAAGAATCCACAAAAGATTATTTTTACTTTCTTTTATTTGTTCCAGATAAATTATAAATTATTTTTTAAAAAGCAATGAAATGCATCAGATGTCTCCCATGCTTTCTTTTCTGCTGTAATTTTTTTTTTTGAACATAAATTGGTCTATTGAAAATAAAATGTAGTAAGAACCACTACATTTTTTCAATAGGCCAATTTATGTTTAAGAAAACCCCAACAATCAAATGATCTCATCTGAGCAAGCACTGGGCGACGGTGGGAAGGAAAAACTCCTTTGTCTTAAAAAGAAGAAACCTTCGACAGAACCAGGCTCAGATGGTGCGGCTTCTGTCAAGACCGGTTGGGGGTTAGGTAGTTAAAAAACTACTCTAACGGTACAGCACTACAGCTTTTTGGTGGAAATGGGTGGAAGGATGGGTGTTACACCTCGTTTCATTGGAGGTCTTACAGGTGGTCGGGGTGTAGATTCAGCTTTTTTACAAATAGGTGGCAGAGGGACAGGACTAGGTCGTGGAATTATAACTAGTTGGGTGGGAATAGGTTGTCTGTGAAGGTTCTCAGTCATGGGAATAGGTTGCTTTCCACTTCTGGATATAGGTGGAACACACATCCTACGAAAAGGTGGTAGGTTGTCGGTCGAGAAAGTTTCCTTTTTCGTTGGTTGTGTGACTTGAGGAGCGGGTGTCAACTTTGTCTTTTTCGGTCTAATGGGTGGCAGTGGAGTCCGCTGTAACTGTTGTTCGTCAGATGCATCTTCCCTGCCTACGTAAATGTATTTATGTTCCTCAAAAAGGGCAATGTCTTTTTCAACTTGACTCATTGCCTCTTCGAGAAACATTTTGTAATTGTATTTTTTGTGCTGTGAAGGGGAGATAGTAAAAGGGAGGGACTGATATTCAAAGTTTAGCTCATTAAACCTCCTCTTTAGGCCCTGGAGAATGTTTTGTTTCTCCTGTTCGGCCAGTGGTTTAACTGTTTCCTGTTGTTTTGTTAACCAGGCATCATTGTCCTGCTTAGCCTTTTCTTTCTCTGCCTTTCTTCTACGCAGGTAGCCTGGAACGATTCTGTAATCGTTTTTCTGTAAATAAAAGGGGACAAGTCCAGATTTCTCAAGGAGCTGCTTGTCCCCTTTGCGTGTATCCACACAAGCAGGTTGAGCCATGACTTTCTTCATGCCTGTGTGTTCTGGTTTTTTCCTGAATGTGTGTTCAGGTTTTTCGCCTTCTGGCCTCTGTGGGCACATTTCGCGATGAGATGGGGCCTTAACTGTTCTTGGCACCATGGTCCTGTGTTCATTTTTATATTTATTTTCTAATACAATTGCTTCCCTGTATTTAGAAATATACATTTTAGGTTTGGGTGGAGGAAGAGTACTCTACTTTGGGAGAAGGTTATAAGCGCTTTCATCTGAAAACACAATTCAATCGCTAGCTTAAATTCACCTGCAAGGGAATTCTACAACTGTGTGTCGAGGCACCCCTATTTATAGATTTTTATGGCCTGGCATGTGACATCATGGTGGCCTGGCATGTGACATCATAGTAGCCTGTCTTTGTTCTGTCATTTAAGCCCCACCCCCCTGGTTACTGTTGCTATTGTAACTATTATATTATGAATGCTGGTAGCTAGCATTCCACACACACACATACACTTTTTGCCAAGGTTCCAGCTGCAGTCACCAAGACATGTAAATGTATTTAGTAACCCTCTGGGGTCCAGAGTATAATTGGCCGTTTTTGACTACTTTAGATTTTACCTCTATATTTCACCTTTAAAAAAATCTTCTTCTTTTTTTTTTTGGCACAACCTCAAATATCTGAAATTTGAGTTAATTTTTCATTTATACTATATTTGCACAATAGATCTAAATTCAGACAAAAAAAATTCAAAATCCGAGTAGAAAATACTTGTCATTTTTACTGTAAAAGCCACAAACATGTTTAAGGAATTGTTTTCATAACTTGAAATGCGAATAGAAGTTGTACATTTGTAAAAATTATGCACAAGTTTTGCAAACAACTTTATGTTCAGTATAATATATGCAGGTTTTCTTCCTGAATACTATCGTTGTTTATATTTACTGCGGGAAGAAACGGTTTTTATAAGGAAAAACACTAGAAAGCACTCAGTCCCCCTCCCAACTCCCCCAGCCTTTCCTATTGGTGAAAAAATATACCATGTGGACCAATCAAAAAATGATAGGGCAACATAGCATTTAGTTGTTTACGAAGGCGGGCAGGTGTATACATATAGTTTGAGTCTGACGGCTCTTTGTTTGCTTCTCATCTGTAAACTCTGCATACTCTCTCATGTGATTCAGTTTGTTTTGAAAAGTCTCAACAGGATCTTGAGCTTTATTGTGAAAGGTTTACGTGGAAAACAAACAAGCGTACAGCGGAACCACGCGATGGTTTTACCGTCATTGTTGCTAACGAAAACACGTAAAAACAGGCACTTGCCCGACCATAGTGTGGTTATATTAAATATAAGAGAAAGAGAGAACTTTAAGAAATTAATATAGCCACTAAGGTGACCGTGAAAACGATGAAAAATACTGCTGTAAACAGTTTATTTTACGACATCACGAAACAAACGATAGCGTAATAGGAAACGATAGACATTTTTATATTGTCATTTGATATATATCGTTATATCGAACAGCCCTAACATACACTCTTATATTTGTACATATATTTATTCTTATAATTCTCAGATTTACCCATTCGTATATTTTGCTTGTTCTTATGTTATTGTATTTTGCACACCTCTGTTGCACACACATAAGAATTTCGCTCACATGTGCTGTACCAGTGTACCTGCACATGTTATGTGATACGGGAAATCTCCAATTTTTTTTTATTTTGTTTTTTTTGAGATTAAATAATATACCATTGTAAAGACGACACAAGAGTTCCAGAGGCTCTTCTGGGAGCCAGAGTCGACCAGAAAACGTTTCCCCGAGCTTGAGTCCTCTATGAAGAGCAGCCTTTCCTTATCGGCAGCGGTCACAGCCGCTACAGAGCGCTGGCAGGCTTGTTTCCCTGGGCCTTAAAACTGCAAAGGCGGCACGGTGCTGTCACGCTGATGGTAAAAACACAGGCCTTTAACACAGTGCCGCTGTGCCACTTTATTTTTTAACAAAACACTACGCTTTATGTATAAAGAACTGCCTATTCTACTACTTATTGAAGAAAAAGAATCCACAAAAGATTATTTTTACTTTCTTTTATTTGTTCCAGATAAATTATAAATTATTTTTTAAAAAGCAATGAAATGCATCAGATGTCTCCCATGCTTTCTTTTCTGCTGTAATTTTTTTTTTTGAACATAAATTGGTCTATTGAAAATAAAATGTAGTAAGAACCACTACATTTTTTCAATAGGCCAATTTATGTTTAAGAAAACCCCAACAATCAAATGATCTCATCTGAGCAAGCACTGGGCGACGGTGGGAAGGAAAAACTCCTTTGTCTTAAAAAGAAGAAACCTTCGACAGAACCAGGCTCAGATGGTGCGGCTTCTGTCAAGACCGGTTGGGGGTTAGGTAGTTAAAAAACTACTCTAACGGTACAGCACTACAGCTTTTTGGTGGAAATGGGTGGAAGGATGGGTGTTACACCTCGTTTCATTGGAGGTCTTACAGGTGGTCGGGGTGTAGATTCAGCTTTTTTACAAATAGGTGGCAGAGGGACAGGACTAGGTCGTGGAATTATAACTAGTTGGGTGGGAATAGGTTGTCTGTGAAGGTTCTCAGTCATGGGAATAGGTTGCTTTCCACTTCTGGATATAGGTGGAACACACATCCTACGAAAAGGTGGTAGGTTGTCGGTCGAGAAAGTTTCCTTTTTCGTTGGTTGTGTGACTTGAGGAGCGGGTGTCAACTTTGTCTTTTTCGGTCTAATGGGTGGCAGTGGAGTCCGCTGTAACTGTTGTTCGTCAGATGCATCTTCCCTGCCTACGTAAATGTATTTATGTTCCTCAAAAAGGGCAATGTCTTTTTCAACTTGACTCATTGCCTCTTCGAGAAACATTTTGTAATTGTATTTTTTGTGCTGTGAAGGGGAGATAGTAAAAGGGAGGGACTGATATTCAAAGTTTAGCTCATTAAACCTCCTCTTTAGGCCCTGGAGAATGTTTTGTTTCTCCTGTTCGGCCAGTGGTTTAACTGTTTCCTGTTGTTTTGTTAACCAGGCATCATTGTCCTGCTTAGCCTTTTCTTTCTCTGCCTTTCTTCTACGCAGGTAGCCTGGAACGATTCTGTAATCGTTTTTCTGTAAATAAAAGGGGACAAGTCCAGATTTCTCAAGGAGCTGCTTGTCCCCTTTGCGTGTATCCACACAAGCAGGTTGAGCCATGACTTTCTTCATGCCTGTGTGTTCTGGTTTTTTCCTGAATGTGTGTTCAGGTTTTTCGCCTTCTGGCCTCTGTGGGCACATTTCGCGATGAGATGGGGCCTTAACTGTTCTTGGCACCATGGTCCTGTGTTCATTTTTATATTTATTTTCTAATACAATTGCTTCCCTGTATTTAGAAATATACATTTTAGGTTTGGGTGGAGGAAGAGTACTCTACTTTGGGAGAAGGTTATAAGCGCTTTCATCTGAAAACACAATTCAATCGCTAGCTTAAATTCACCTGCAAGGGAATTCTACAACTGTGTGTCGAGGCACCCCTATTTATAGATTTTTATGGCCTGGCATGTGACATCATGGTGG
The DNA here is from genome assembly GCF_964374335.1 of Astatotilapia calliptera. NCBI lineage: Eukaryota > Metazoa > Chordata > Actinopteri > Cichliformes > Cichlidae > Astatotilapia > Astatotilapia calliptera. The sequence goes on along the minus strand of NC_137433.1, from coordinate 11,128,519 downwards.
CCTGGCATGTGACATCATAGTAGCCTGTCTTTGTTCTGTCATTTAAGCCCCACCCCCCTGGTTACTGTTGCTATTGTAACTATTATATTATGAATGCTGGTAGCTAGCATTCCACACACACACATACACTTTTTGCCAAGGTTCCAGCTGCAGTCACCAAGACATGTAAATGTATTTAGTAACCCTCTGGGGTCCAGAGTATAATTGGCCGTTTTTGACTACTTTAGATTTTACCTCTATATTTCACCTTTAAAAAAATCTTCTTCTTTTTTTTTTTGGCACAACCTCAAATATCTGAAATTTGAGTTAATTTTTCATTTATACTATATTTGCACAATAGATCTAAATTCAGACAAAAAAAATTCAAAATCCGAGTAGAAAATACTTGTCATTTTTACTGTAAAAGCCACAAACATGTTTAAGGAATTGTTTTCATAACTTGAAATGCGAATAGAAGTTGTACATTTGTAAAAATTATGCACAAGTTTTGCAAACAACTTTATGTTCAGTATAATATATGCAGGTTTTCTTCCTGAATACTATCGTTGTTTATATTTACTGCGGGAAGAAACGGTTTTTATAAGGAAAAACACTAGAAAGCACTCAGTCCCCCTCCCAACTCCCCCAGCCTTTCCTATTGGTGAAAAAATATACCATGTGGACCAATCAAAAAATGATAGGGCAACATAGCATTTAGTTGTTTACGAAGGCGGGCAGGTGTATACATATAGTTTGAGTCTGACGGCTCTTTGTTTGCTTCTCATCTGTAAACTCTGCATACTCTCTCATGTGATTCAGTTTGTTTTGAAAAGTCTCAACAGGATCTTGAGCTTTATTGTGAAAGGTTTACGTGGAAAACAAACAAGCGTACAGCGGAACCACGCGATGGTTTTACCGTCATTGTTGCTAACGAAAACACGTAAAAACAGGCACTTGCCCGCCCATAGTGTGGTTATATTAAATATAAGAGAAAGAGAGAACTTTAAGAAATTAATATAGCCACTAAGGTGACCGTCAAAACGATGAAAAATACTGCTGTAAACAGTTTATTTTACGACATCACGAAACAAACGATAGCGTAATAGGAAACGATAGACATTTTTATATCGTCATTTGATATATATCGTTATATCGAACAGCCCTAACATACACTCTTATATTTGTACATATATTTATTCTTATAATTCTCAGATTTACCCATTCGTATATTTTGCTTGTTCTTATGTTATTGTATTTTGCACACCTCTGTTGCACACACATAAGAATTTCGCTCACATGTGCTGTACCAGTGTACCTGCACATGTTATGTGATACGGGAAATCTCCAATTTTTTTTTTATTTTGTTTTTTTTTAGATTAAATAATATACCATTGTAAAGACGACACAAGAGTTCCAGAGGCTCTTCTGGGAGCCAGAGTCGACCAGAAAACGTTTCCCCGAGCTTGAGTCCTCTATGAAGAGCAGCCTTTCCTTATCGGCAGCGGTCACAGCCGCTACAGAGCGCTGGCAGGCTTGTTTCCCTGGGCCTTAAAACTGCAAAGGCGGCACGGTGCTGTCACGCTGATGGTAAAAACACAGGCCTTTAACACAGTGCCGCTGTGCCACTTTATTTTTTAACAAAACACTACGCTTTATGTATAAAGAACTGCCTATTCTACTACTTATTGAAGAAAAAGAATCCACAAAAGATTATTTTTACTTTCTTTTATTTGTTCCAGATAAATTATAAATTATTTTTTAAAAAGCAATGAAATGCATCAGATGTCTCCCATGCTTTCTTTTCTGCTGTAATTTTTTTTTTTTTGAACATAAATTGGTCTATTGAAAATAAAATGTAGTAAGAACCACTACATTTTTTCAATAGGCCAATTTATGTTTAAGAAAACCCCAACAATCAAATGATCTCATCTGAGCAAGCACTGGGCGACGGTGGGAAGGAAAAACTCCTTTGTCTTAAAAAGAAGAAACCTTCGACAGAACCAGGCTCAGATGGTGCGGCTTCTGTCAAGACCGGTTGGGGGTTATGTCAGCAGCTCCACCGTGAACTATGTTAAAAACAAACACCGCTCACGCCTCACAGATGACAGCTTACAGTCCTGCGTAAAGATGAAAGTGACTTCATACAGCCCCGATTTGCAGACGCTGTGCGCAGAGATTCAGGAGCAGAAGTCCCATTGTAAACATATCACGGCAGACCCAACGATGTTTCCATGAACACGCTTTACAGCTTCTCTTTATTGACCACTTTTCACACACGGTTGCTGTATGCATACAGCCGGTGTTAAAGCTCACAGCCCGACACATACCAACACAACAGCATAGAGAGCACAGACGTTAAGGCGCCGAGGCGTGATCGCGGGTGCCGCTCAGGTGCGTCCGCCTCCCCTGCAGCGGCGCTGCAGACCACGCCCCGCCACACACATTAACCAGGTAAAATACATATTGTCAGGGTTCCTGGGTCGGTGACCCAGTGTTTTCAGTTTTGTTCATGTTCATATATATATATATAGCATATAGTAAACAATGAATCTGTAAACGACAGCTGTTGACATTTTTTAAAAATGAATGAAAAAGCATATTTAAATAATCAACATACATGATTTAAATATAAACACACACGTGACAAGAGACAGAACGTGTAGAAGATATAATATATCTTCTACATATTACCCATTCGTATATTATACGAATGGGTAAATCTGAGAATTATAAGAATAAATATATGTACAAATATAAGAGTGTATGTTAGGGCTGTTCGATATAACGATATATATCAAATGACGATATAAAAATGTCTATCGTTTCCTATTACGCTATCGTTTGTTTTGTGATGTCGTAAAATAAACTGTTTACAGCAGTATTTTTCATCGTTTTGACGGTCACCTTAGTGGCTATATTAATTTCTTAAAGTTCTCTCTTTCTCTTATATTTAATATAACCACACTATGGGCGGGCAAGTGCCTGTTTTTACGTGTTTTCGTTAGCAACAATGACGGTAAAACCATCGCGTGGTTCCGCTGTACGCTTGTTTGTTTTCCACGTAAACCTTTCACAATAAAGCTCAAGATCCTGTTGAGACTTTTCAAAACAAACTGAATCACATGAGAGAGTATGCAGAGTTTACAGATGAGAAGCAAACAAAGAGCCGTCAGACTCAAACTATATGTATACACCTGCCTGTGTTTTTACCATCAGAAAAATTACTCTGTAAAAGATTTGGTTGGCACTATTATCGGAGTAGAAATGTTTGAGCTTTAAAATACACAGCAGTACAGGTACATGGATTGTGGCGGGTGTGTGGCTTGGGAATGGCTGCAGGGGAGGATGAGACACATCGGAGCTCCATCAGCTCATCAGCTAAAAAATGGTGGCTAATACGGAAAGAAAAATGGATGGTGACAGAAAAACAGAGATAGCTTATACTAGACAGAATGACCTGCATCCCTTGCTGTGTTCTTTTAATTCTTCAGCAAGGCATTTGATGATGACTATGGGTTCTGGACTTCATGTAAATAATTTTCATCCAAATACTAAAAACAATCCTTATGCAACTTTGTCCAATTCATAACTGGGTACTAAAAGGGCTTCAATTCATGAACAGATGATGCAAGACTTCTGTTTAACATCTTTAATAAAAGCTACGAGTGGAAACTTTCATTTAACATCAAGTCTTGGCAGCATACAGAAGTAAAATATGTAAAAAAAATTGAAATTGCCCAACATTTACAGATTTAATGTGCTATATGTGCATGCCGTTGAATGCATATGTATAGGTTTGTGCATGAGTTTTCTAAGGCTGTGTTGTCATTCTCAGTTTAAGAAGCAGCACAAATACAATGGGCCTGCTGAGCCTGACAGCCATAAGCATCCGTCATAATGAAACTACCTTTAATGAAACAAGCTCAGGAACTGCCCCTAGACACACACACACCTACAAGTTAAGCACACTAATAACTCATATATATAATCTGTGAAATCTCACATAGAGTGCATTTTGGATGTAACAAGAGCACATCACAAGAAAGCAACAACAAATAAATAAATAAATAAATGACACCCCGCTAAACAATAAATATATCACCAGTGTTGGGACTAACGCGTTATTAAGTAACGCATTACAGTAACTACGTTATTATTGTGGTAACGAGCACGGTAACTAGTTATTATGCCAAAACCAGGAACGCGTTACTCGTTACTGGGATTTAGATAGGCTCGTTATTCGTTACTTCGTGTGGTGGCTATCGCGGAGCTTCCACAGATTCAATAACATTAGCAAGTGGTGGAAGCCAGCAGGTGGATGAGAGAAAGGGAGGCAAGAGGAGAGACCCGAAGCGGCCGCCGGTCCCAGTGTCAGGTGAACTGAACTTCAGGTAAGAAGTTATAACCTGCAGTCCATCTGGGTCAGATATGAACCAAGTTTAGGTGGAGTTTATTTTCGTTATGCTGACTTTTTTGTACTGCGTGCTAGCTAGCATGACGGAGTTTCTATACAGCTGGGTGGGTGCTATGTTACTGATGTTGAACTTTATTTTGTTCATAAGGTTAATTATTAGAGTTGCCAACCGTCCCATAAAAAACAGAATCGTCTGGTATTCAGAGAAAATATTACGCGTTTCTTATTGAGGTGAAAAGGAACAGTTTGTCCCGGACTTCAGCTACAATGAAAAAGACACAAAGCTGGAGTTATTCTGTGTTTACGCTGCACAGCTGCCTCTTCTTCTCTCATCCTCTCACCCTCCCTCTCCTGTTTCTACTTCAATCATGAAACTGATCAATGATCAGCTGATCGGCTTTTCTCTCTTGTTTATTTATCGCCCACTTTGCGGCAGAAAGAGGAAACCAGCGGATGTTGCGCTAAACAACAGCAGCACTTTTAAGCTTGATCAGCTGTTGTTAGAATTTATTTAATATTAATTTCTAGTATCAGCTGATGTTTGCTGGAGCCACAGCTGTAAAGCTGCTGGTCATGATGTCGGTTTGGATATGTGGTGAGTGGGAAACATGAAGATGAAACCAGGAGATGTCCTTACTGAATCATCAGAGCTGTGATGGAGAAACAGGTTTACCTTTTAGTTAACATGAATGAGTTGAAGGGAAGTTATGAACTGTTTCTGAGAGATAAATAACACCAGGATCCTTTTCTAAGCAGCTGACAGCTGGTAACTGTGCAGGGGCGGGTCTAGCAAAGTGTTGCCAGGGGTCCATGTAGGGAATTAAAAGGGAAAGGGGGGCACAAGGAAATACTTTCTTATTCTCATTTAAAATGTCTCACTTTTAAAAAAATAATTATCTGAGTCTTACAACAAACAATTGATAGATTGATGCATATATACCATCAGAACAGTGTACATCACTGTCACAACAGTATTTATTTTCATTCAAAGGCTTTATGATTTTTCCTATAATGGTGGGCCGGTCTCTAGTCAAAATGCCCGGGACGATTTTTTTGTCCCAGTCCAGCCCTGTATGCAGCTCATCTGCAGTCTGGTGTTACCTACATCTTCCTATTCAGAAGGCAGAATTTCCGAGTTCTGAGTACAATCGAAAGCACCACGACTGCAGTTTTTGTGTTGGATGTAAAAAGCAGGCTAGGATAGAATCAGGCGTGGGATTTCTCTCGTGGAAATGTGCACATTATTTTTTCCTTTCTATTGGTAGGTGGCACAGTGCACTTGTGGTAAGTAAGCAAGCTAGAAGAAGAATCTTGCTGGGTATCCAGTTACGGAAGCAACACATTAACAAGAGAATTCTGAGTAAAACCAAAGTTACTTTCCCTAGTAACTAGTTACTCTGAAAGTAACGAGTAACTTGAAGTAACTGAGTTACTTTTGATAGAAGTAACTAGTAATGTAACTAAGTTACTCATTTAAAGTAACTTACCCAACACTGTATATCACAGAACTTAACTTTGAGTGAGAAAAAAAGAGAAATAGTCTGGAAACAGATGAATTTTCAGTCACTGACACAGTGGGAGTTCTGGCAGACACGTTGCACTAAGAAATGTCTTATTTTTAGAGACTGACCTGAATGTATGTTAGATACTGGTCAACACTGGAGCACTTTGGGATGCTGTAGCCCCTGTAGAAGCTAAATGCAGGTCCAAACATTTCCTCACTGAACCACACCTTGGCAAAGGTGTTGAGGAGGCGCTTGTCATAGTCGTCGGTCACACGACCACCGTATTGAATCTCTCCAATCATGTATCGAACTGTGTTCCAGGACACACCCTAAGGAGATGATAAAACAGTGATAAAGGATGACAAAAAAATTGTTCATGAATGTGCAATATAATTTGTGAGCAGACTGAATACATACACAGTCAGAAAGCTCTAAAACTCCCAGCAGATGGCTGTTGTTGATAAGTATTTACAATATCCTTTCTTTAAATCTCAACCCTTTTAACATTTTTTTATGGTCAAGAGTCCTAATCACACAGAATAATAAGCATTACTCTACCTACCTTCTTAATATCCATGTCATCAAGATGGTTTTGAACAAACTGGACAGTGGCATTAAAATCAGCCTGGTTGAACTCATAGGGAATATTCCATCCCAGGGGGCCATATTTCCTTCTCTCCTGAACTGTGCTGTGAAGAAAGGCTACTGCATACAGCATCGGCCTCCACTGCGCCATGTTACTGACATCCAAAAGGTCCTGGTTTATACCTGGTCAGGGACATGCAGGTCAAAAAGATGTACTGCATGCCCAAAAGGAGGCTAAGTGTAACATCTACAGAAATGTATTGAAATAATCCATAACTGAATAAAGTCAGTTACTTCTAAAACCAAGCATTGCACAAACATGCACACACAGATTTCCTTTTTAGCGAACAGTTAGGATTTGTTGCGTAAATGTGGGAGAAAAGATAGTGAACTGAATATGTCAGTCAAAATAATACCTTCTTTCTGATATAATACCAAACTGCAATTACTAATCGAAATCAGAATTCCCTAGCAGATCATTACATGGAGAAACCTTTGGAATGCAAGCGCGCGGATCCACACAGGTATGCACACGGGTGTTCACTGCTCGTAGACCCAAATTACACCTTTCTTGGCTGCTACTTCGACGCACATCTGTCCTGCGTGCTGCACAACAACATTGAATATTTAGTATTTACTGCTGTTTACACTTAGCTAGATTAATGCGATGGTGTTGTGTTTAGTATGTTGCTTTGTTTTTTTTTTCTGCTTGTTTTCTATAAAAAAAAAAAAAAAAATTCAAGCTGTAGATACGATCTCAATTCCCCTCCAGGAACCATGTCATCTGAGCCAGGAAAAGACAGCTGGTTTCTACATTTTAAAGATTCTTTTCTTTCTTCACCCTTGTTTTGGACCAAAACACAGACTAGATAACTCAGACTTGTTTAAAATTTTACTAACCTTGGGTAACATGGGTAAAAAACAAAATCCGGAATACAATAAATATAGCATCAAACAGGTGTCTCTCCCACATTTCCATCTTTTTATTCACTTACTTATTCCTATCATGGATATCACGAAGTAGAGGTGTTTTGTATATCTGCATCTCCAAATGTACACATCAATATTGGAATATATTTCATTCTCTTAGGTCCTCTTTCTTTATCACATAGATAAATTGGATCTATTAAACTGGCTAGTATTTCTGGACTTCTTTAATGTGAGCTTAAGTGAGCCAAACCTACCGCCATATGTCCTCTTAAGCCCTGCCTTGAGGCCCTGTGGTGGTTCATTGGTGAACTTGATGGACATCTGGAGAAGTGTGATGGGAAAGTGTCTGTGGACCTCAGTGGTCATCCAAAGGCGGAAGCTGTTGTTGACAAAGTCTGTCTCTGTCACAGTGTCCATGAGCTCATCCATGAAGTCCAAACCCAGGTGGCAATTCTGGAGTAAGGCCCAGCCACCCTGGGGACAAACACAGTAGTATGCCTATCATCCATGACGAAGACTATAAATGAGGAGTTCAAGAATTCAAGAAAACCCTAAATAATTTCTATAAATTCCAAACCACATTTTTAGAGACAGAACATCTGTATTGCTAAAACAGCAGTAATATCTCACCACTCACATTAGCCATAGTTTGCTGCAGAAGCTTGCGTGCGTGGACCTCTTGTCCTTGACCCATGGATACATAACGGGTCTCGATTTTCAGCTTCTTCCCGAGTGCTATAATGGAGTCAGTTGGATCTGAGCCCATTGAAAGGAAGCAGATGAGAGGTGTTCGTGGGTCCGACTCCTCCCACATCTTCTCTAAATCAAGAATCACCCCTTCAGTGTATTTCTCCCCTACTGCGTCCATTATGTATTTACGGGCCTAAAGGAAAGAATATGATGCAAAGCAGATGTAATTTTTTAAATGCTTTGTAATGCAAAGAGTTGAGCAAAGTAGTCCAATAGTATATATTGGAATAAATTTACTTTCTAGAAAGCTGAGAACTGAGATAATTCTTCAAAGCATTTTCTTTACTGGCTAACTCTTTTTACCCTTAAGGCTAGGGCAACTGTGGACTGGACTGTGAGTTTAACTAAATAAATTGGACTCCAGGCTTGTCTTCAGTGGGCCAGAAAGTTATCCATCAGTAAAACTGAATATCTTTTAGCCACTGTAAATATTCAGGCACAGCAGGCTGGAGGGTGAAAGCTGTATAACAACAAGTTACACAAGCTGCTTCTTATCTCAAGAAGAGCTTTGACCAAGCAGCTTTCAGTGAAGATTAAGAGATTATACATTCTTGTTTTGTGGTCCGTGTCTCATTTATGTAGCTGTATTTTTAAGTCAGGAGGTATCGCTTCCCAAGCTTTAAGCCATTAACTCTCAGATTAGCAACTTTAAGCCTTTTCTCTTTCTTTAGTGGTAATTATTAATTTTAATTGCAGTCTACAGTATACTATTGAAAATGCACTATGATAGAAATGAGAAAAGTAGATTTACATTGCCTGTTCTACTTGTTGTGTTGTATATTATAAAGTAGGCAAAAGCATGACCAAAAAACAGACCAGACAACCAATGTTTGGCTTTCTAATTAAAGAAAATGGATTGGGTGACCCTTAGCCATCCTATGCTGCTATAGGCTGGTTAGACTCTTCTGATGCTTTTAAAGTTTACACTGCGATATTCATACTGTTAATATTTCCCTTCTCACTCCTGTAGTTTATGCTTTGTCCTTGGTCTCTCTATGTTCTCCTTTTCTCTCTCCTCTTTACCCCTCACCAGTCGCAGTAGATGGCCTCCCTTTCTGAACCTAAACCAGCTTCTGCCAAGGACCCGATCATTAATTCTGGAGCACCGTCACCAAAGGCTTGTTCACAGGGGAACTTATAACAGTTATTACAATATTAATGTTCCAAGGAACTTTTTGTTTTGAATTGGCATTATATAAAGAAAACTGAATTTAATCATTGTATCTGTCCTCTATAGCCATGCATAAACATGTCTCTCCTTACTTGTGCGATGGTCCTGTCAGGACACCAGCAGCGTATGAGGAGCAGCCGTCTAAAACAGTCAAGAGACTGGTCATAGGAGTTTGGGACTACTTCCTCCTCTGGGGCCTCCTTGTCAAACCAAGCCTTCCACTGTTTCTCGTTACGACTTATCTGTAAGAAGACTTATCTGTGACAAAAAGCTCTGACGTGGGAAACAAATATAAAACAGGGCAAAACTTTAACTGCATTACAGCACATCAAAATCTGCAGAAAAGATAAAAGAATACTGTGAACACTTCAAACATATTTAGACACAAAGTGATCTTCAAAGTGGCCAACAAAAGAAAGCTAATAAGTAACAACAAAAAAAGACAAAAGAAGGATGAAATGTACCCTGTTTGACTATGTGCACTCCCTCGCTCTCTCTCTGTGTCTCGTCTCCCTTAACTGTTTCCGTGTCCCCCTCGTTGTCTCCTCCCGTTATCTCCCTGGTCCGTCTCATCTCCCTGAATTTTCTTTCCTCCCAGCTCCCGTGTCAAGTTGTGTGACTTGGTCTCTGTCTTAGTGATTCCTGGTTTACTTTGATAGTCTTCTGTCTGGTGTGCATCATGTTCAGTTTTGTGTCCCCGTGTCTCGTTAGTTAGATCACGTTCGGCTGGGTCCCCTCCAGTAGTTTGTTCCCTCGTTTGCCCTGGTGTGTATTTATGTCTGCGTCTCCCTCTGTCCTGTGTCGTGATCTCCCTCATTTCCCCGCTGTGTGCTCTGCCTGCCTGTGTAGTTCATGTGTATTCCCAGTTTAATAAGTTTTGTATTCCTGGCGTCCAGCAATAAAGCTGTTCTGAGTGTGAGTCTGCATTTCTGTCCTATCCTGCCTGCTTCACACAGCAATTCATGACAATATAGCTGAGGTCTCATGCATGGAAGAAGTCTTATTTATGGCACTTCATTTTATAACGAGCACAGACAGACACAACATGTAATGCGTGACCTAACTAGATGATTATGCAATAACAGGAGGCCATGAATTGACACTGCTGTAAACACCATGTGCTTCCAAGATGCGATCTGCATGTGTGATAGCACAAAATATGCCAACAGATTGTGCTAATATTGTTATGTTTATCACAACGAAGCACAAAGGAAACTAGACTAGCAGAAGTGGCATGGCAATCAGAATCAGAATCAGAATCAGAATACTTTATTGATCCCTGGGGGAAATTAAACAAGTCTGGCAATGGCACGGCAATAACCTTTTAACTGTATAACAGTGGATACAGCTCATCAATATAGCTTTAAACTCTCACATACTTTAGGATCAAATTTAGAAAAAAAAAATTGAGGATATACCCAAGACAGTTTAGCAGTCAGTCATAAGGTAACACATACATAGTGGAGGGACCAATTATTTGATCCCCTGCTGAATTTGTAAGTTGCCAATTTGTAAGTTTCACTTCCAATGAAATGAAAAACAGTCTCTATTTTTAATGGTTGTTTCATTTCAATTTAGAAAGACAGAACATCAACCAAAAATCCAGAAGAAACACATTACATAAAAGTTACAAATTGATTCACCTATCATTGTGAGAAATAAGTATTTGATCCCCAAGCAAAACATGACTTAGTTCTTAGATGCCCTTTTTGGCAGCCCAAATTACTGTCTACAGTTCAATCCACAAGATCATTTCTGAAGCAGTAGTAATTGTACTGTGCCCCGTTCTAATGCCAGACTGAAATTCACTTAACACATTAACAAGTAAAGACTGTTTTTGCTCCAAATTTATCGGAGATTCGATAATTTGAGACTGAGGGCAAGTGTTACTCTTCTAAAGGCTCACTTTTACATAACAGGTGAAATAGGCAGTTTTCCATTTTTTTTCTTGGAACAAAAACATACAAGGAAGCAAAAATTCAGTTTAATCCAATTCAATTTGATTTTAATTAAGGTTTATTTTTATTGCTAACTATAGGCTTTATAAAAAAGGAACGTTTTATTTATCTTAAAACAGAGGAAGTGGATAATTTTTTGAAATAAGATGGTTGCAATATGGTCTATAATTAGATGAGACACTTAGATCAAGCAAGGAATTTAAGAAGTAATTTAATGACAGAAACCTTAAAAGCCTGTGTTATGTATCCTGTTAATAGTGACAAATAAATTATAATTAAAATTGTAGTATCACCCTGGCTACAGCGATGAAAAGAAAGTGTGTACAAAGTCAAGACGTAGAAGAAGATAACTGAACATTTTCAAACATCATCACTAAATGCTTGACTAAACCTCAAAACTTCTGTTGAATAACTTAAACTTCTGAATAACATCGAAAGTCAGACCTGTCGTCACAATAATACTGCAAGAAAACTAGCCCATTCGCTTATACCATTGGTGTGTATCTTATGAAGAAATACACAAAGCCAACTTCAATGTCACTTTGCTAAAAGCAGAACAGTTAGAAAGTCCACCACCTCCTCCTTGTCTTTTTTTTTTTCACCACCTCTCTAATCCAGAGCGTTTCACTTTAATTTGCTACACAGCTACAACATCCAGGGGGACCTCAACCAGTCCAGCTTCAGTCCAGGGCTAATCCAATAACATCTAGCAAAAACGTTCCCCACCTGTGGGTGGATGTTGTTCTTGGAAAACTGCTTATTTAGGCCCAAATTATAAACTATCACCATTGCAAAAACTTCAGGCACCGACACATATGGTGGTCAAGTCAGAATCATAAATCACCTTAAACACGCATGTTTTTATCTTTTGTAACAACAGCAATGCCATGGATAACTGTGTGTAATCGAACAAAATTAGAAAAAATTAGGCAGGTTTCCTAATAAAGCTGTATTAACAACATCTTAACAACTAGTTTCTTTAAGAAATCAAGTCACTTCAAAGGGATAAAGCAAGCCCTGCTTCTAAATCTCAATAAAAATGTACCTTTAAAATATTGCTCATATTTAGGCATGTGTGTAATCTTGAAAAAGAGTATGCCCTTTAACGACTACTTACTGCAGTCAAAAAGCTACCTGCTGCTACTTAACACACACACACACACACACACACACACACACACACACACACACACACACACACACACACACACGCACACGCACACACACGCTCAGCCAAAAGTATTTGACTGGAAGTTTCTCCAACTAAGCTCATTTCACAGAGCACTGAGTTTTGACTCCACGGGGACCACAGTGCTGTCATTCATCCACAAGGGTGTGTGTATTTAAGTGTGAGTGACAGTCCATCATGATGAGTGTGTGTCTATGTACAAGAGGGAAATGAAGTGAGCCATGATGAGACTGATATTGACATGCTTACTAGAGCAAAGAAGAGCTGTGAAAAGTATTTAATAAGCACCTTGAGACAACTGCTGTGTATGTGAGTGTGTGAGTGTGCAGGTGTGTATGTGATAGATTAGAACTGCTATCTGAAGACTTAAAAGATAAAAGTCCAAGTGGGTAGATTTTCTGTAGGCTAAAGGACACTATCATACAGCTGTCAAGGCATGTCTAAATTGATCAAGTGTATGTTGTACCTGATCCAGTATATCAGCGAACTGCCAAAGTTTGCTGAGCTCTACAAGATTTAGCCAGGTCATGTCAAGGATCCATTTAGCTGGTTTCTGGGGGCAAGCCTTCAGATCCAAGGATGCACCTCCTGAATAATATGAACATGAACAATTACAGATATAGACACCTGCAAGTATAACTGGAGGATCCAATGCAAAAAATTCAATTTTAAACTCCCAAAATACATAACAAATGTAAAAATGTAAACCCAATCTTCAAAAACACAGAAAAAGTCATCAGAATTGTAATTTGTTGTTTATCAGGCCGGAGCTGACAGATGGTGAAGCTGCGTGCGTGCACCAGACTGTGGCTGTTCTGGTTCTGCCAGTTGCCATTGCTGGGTTTTATCCCCACAGTGAGGAGCACTCCATATCATATTCAGTGAACTGCTACAGTGTCAATATGTTCAAATTCTGCATAGTTTCTGTCATGAGGTTTAAAACCTGTCTACTCCTTGAAATAAACAATAAATATGGTTAAAGAAAAGAATAACAAACAGCAGAAACAGATGGCAATTTTAACAAACCTTCAGGCTGTTTTGATGTGAATGATAGCTTTACAGAAACCCTTGTATTTTCATTTTTATTTCAAAATGGTGTTTTAAAATAAATCTTAAGAAAAAGTAGGGAAAAACAGTTTTTGTCCAGATGAATATGTTTCAGAAAATCTGTCTGTTCATTCTAACAAGCCGTAAGAAATATCATAATCATGTTTACAACCATGTGATCGATCAAACAGGAAGTAGAGTGTTGTTAGCTAAATGATCTATTCGTTAGCTGTAGAATCTTTGGTTCTGGACAATTTGTGAGTCAGCACAGCACTGGCAGCCTTCATGCACTATGTGTCTCAGTATTCAGTGATCCCGCCCTGTAACTTTACATGGTCTAACACTTTGTAGTTTAGCTGATGGTGGAATATCTAGGAGTGAAGAAATTTCCCAAACTCACTTGTTGCAACGGTGGGATGTTGTTAAATTCTTAGTACTAAGAATCTTTGTCAATACAAGCCATGTTTTTTCATAGCTCAGAGCAGATGTGTTGAAACTCATAATTTTGGGTCTTAGCATTTTTATCTTTTATTTGTTTTCCTGCGTTACTGAATAGATTTCATTTGGCGTATTTTAGTAGATCATAGAAATATTGTTGCATTGTTTGATGTTATTTCATGTAACGAAAATTCTATTCTTTATATTTGTAATATGCAGTTAAATACCTAATAAATAAAGAATACTTATGCACATCTAAATGCCAGTAATCAACATGAGTTATGACCCCACTGAAACGTTCCAAATATTCAAACTAACCCATGGTTGCATGTGCTCACAAAAACAACAATTTACCCGTACAAACAAAACCTTCAGTGTTTGCATCTGCCTCTTACCTTTGATGAGTGTGAGGAACTCCTCGTGTTTGACCTTGTTGCTCTGCATGTCTATCTTCAGCGTCATCAGCAAAGTGAAAAGAAACTTGTGGTCCTCATACAGGCCCCGTGCTGCGTACTTATAAACTTCAAAGGTCATGAACTCTATGATGTTGGCGATCCGTTTACTTGTGATAGGGCTTTTAGAAGACCTTTTCAGGGAAATAAACAGGTCTTCTAAATAACATAGCAACTTGAAGATTCTGTTGCTATGTCATAAAATTATACTTGCCAGTAGTAAGAGTGAGAACTTCTCTAAAATCAAATATAAACTACTAGTAATGATTGCACAACTTCATGAAGTAATAACTTGCAGGTTTTTACATTAGAAAGGTATGGTGGTTTAAATGCACAATAGTTCCTTGATTTGAAGTTTGCAAAGACTTTCCAATATACATATAAACACACAACAAATTACTATGGGCAAACCAATTCATTAAGCAGGAAATGGTAAATATCAGCGTATCCTCACCTGGCCAGAGAAAGGTCAAAAAGTCCCAGGAACTGTCTAAGAGACGTCTGATACATGACATTCACCATACTCATCTCTGTAATCAGGAAGTACAGGATGCTGCCCCTGGTGGCCACTGGAATCACACAGGGAAACACAAAAGCACAAACTCCAACAAAACAAGTAATATCGTTCATGAGGACATTTTTAAACAGGTTTTTGAAAGAATGTTCTGTTAACTGTAGCCTCCATCCATCCATCCATTCGCGTCCGCTTATCCTGTTCAGGGTCGCGGGGGGCGCTGGAGCCTATCCCAGCTGTCATAGGGCGAAAGGCGGGGTACACCCTGGACAGGTCGCCAGTCTGTCGCAGGGCCAACACACAGAGACAGACAACCATTCGCACTCACATTCACTCGCACATTCATACCTATGGGCAATATGGATTAACCAATTAACCTATCCCCACTAACTGTAGCCTGTATTTTTTAAATTAAAACCAATATGTCTCACATTTGTGTAACTGAAGGCTGACTGACACTTTGCAGGCTTACTTAGAAAAACACACAAAAAAAGAGGGAACTTTGTTTTTAAATCATTTTCATTTTCACTTACCTGGCCGGTACTCCTCTCTGGCTGCGTTGATCTGGATCTCAGTCTCTGCGGCAATCTGTAACTTCTGAGTGACTTCTTCAGCCGTACACTTCGTGTTGCTAAGGACAAGAATCAGACTCTCATCATCAACCAAGGAACCCTAAAAAACACACAAACAATTTTTTTTTTAAAAAAAACGATTATTTTTCACAATTTATATCTTATAAAGCAAAAGAGAAAAAGAAAAAGAAGGCTGCAAACTATTTCTAGTTTTAATTAAAAAACGAGAATGCACAAAACTTGGCCCCAACCTCACCCATGCAAATGAATAAAACATTTTCTCACTGGTGGCAATGTAGTTAACCATTTCTAAAAAGAACATTTCTGACACATTGCGGTTTCTTGCCTGTGTGCTCGTCAGTCGGTAGAGAAGACTGTCTTCTAGTTCCTTCATCTTTCTCTTGTTAGATGTCACATCTTCCAAGAGGTCTGTCCTCTCCTTCTCCAATTCCTGGTGTCATAAAAGCAAAGAAAACACAACCACATGAGCAGATATAGCTGCAGGATGGTGCTAGAGAAAGCCTGTCATTAAAATCAAAGGTCTTTGATTCTGCATTGCTCTGATGAGTTGATTCTGTCTGTGGCTTTAGACTCTTCTCCGGTGCCTGTCTATCATGGTGGCCTCTGGTAGCTGTCTATATTATTCTTACTAATATCTGCAGCCGCGTGAAGGTCAAGAAGCTGAGATTTTGGCAAAAAAAATTAATAAATACCTTATCTAAATGAATAGATGAGCAGAATCCTTATGAAGAATAAAAACGCCCCTAGAGGAGAGATAGCCTCAGGGTGATGATAAGACCTGTAAAGCTATGTTGTCGCCCTTTTCTCCGTAGTCCTAAGTAAGCCCCAGCAAATGACTCCAGCTTACCTCTTCTAAGTGTCCAAAAGTGTTATTTCTGCACTGGGGAAAGCAGGTCTTATCAAAATTTACACCACAGTCTTGCCTGCTGGGAGCATAAATTTGACCAGCATGCTAAATCCCTTTTAGAGTATGAGAGACAATAATTGTGATATTTTGTTTTGAGAGTGCGAGAGATTAAACTAAAACAAAATTTGTCTTGTTATCTAAGTCAAATTTAATGGTGGCTCATAAGTAGGCCGACTATCCACATCCCATTAAACTGACTGCCTTTAAGCGGGTATAAAAAAAACAGTCACCACTTCTAAGTGGCAGGTGTGTTTTAAATCAATTAGATTGCTATTTTGATTGTAGATTACAAGCATATTTTCCTAAGAACTGCTGTGTTGGACACTATCACAGCAGGTTGTTATCAATGATAAATGCTCTTTACATATAATGTAATATAATATAATATAATATGAATACACAAATATTTATGAAAATGCTTTTTTTTTTTACATTTCCTATAATTTTACTTTTACTATGAGAATTATTATGGTCAAGACAGCAGGCTGGTTTGAAACCAGTGGGTCTGAGAGGACAGAATTAGTATTCATACCCTTTCTATTACTGCATATGAATGATTTCAATAGCTTACAAAGACAGATGTAAGTCATACTGGAGCTGAAAGCTGTGCGTAGAATTGAAGTTTGACTGAAAGTAAAAAGAAACGATTCAACAGTGATGTTGGGTTTGTGAAAACTGCACAAATTGTAAAGACAAGAAGCAGGGCTTACAGCTGAGGTAGTAGTTTTAGCTCTTATTTGATTAAATCCAAATTTAGTACACAGATACAGTAACAAGCCTCTTCCCATCTGGAATAAATCTTTCATTTCATGACCAGCTATCAGCAAAAGGAAAATTGTTTTTCTGTAACAGGACCAGCCTTTTCAGAGTGACAATCAATGAGTCCTGCATTTGGTGCATTTATAATTCACTAATCTATTCCCCAGTGAGACTGACGTCACTTGTCTGTGTCTTTGTGCGTATGCTTGGTACCGATACACGTGAGCACTATTTCTGGGTTACTTTTATTCCCCACTCACACTGTGTTTGACCAAAGCAGGGCGGTTGCAATTGTTTGTATTCAAATGGCGTTCTGATGTCACAGTACAGAGAAAATGAGATTGGGAAAGATGTAGAGAGTCTGCATTTAAATGTTGTTCAAGATTTATTTCAGGTTCTACAAGGATGCACATAAGCAGTATTAATGCAGGGGTACAGTCTAATAGTACATTATGCTAACCTAATTTAAATATGTTCCTTAATTATGTATCGTCTGGCTTTAGTGGCTACCATTTTGAGTACTTGTATACCTGCTTTTCAGTGAGGATGACTCTGCCCAGCAGCTGGTCCTCCAGTCCTCTCATGGTGACAGTGAAGTCAATGATGGAGGTGCGAGCACTTATTTCAGGAGTGTAAGCCGGGTTAGGCAGCTTGGTGGTCATATACAACCTGAAGCCCTTCATCACATCCACTTCTTTGTCACCAAGCTTCACCTGCAAGAGGGTGTATGTGTGTTATTGTTTAGAATATTAAGTCTTACAAATAACATAATAAAGAGCTCAGAGTTGGAATTACTGGTTGGAGTTCTGGTTTTCCATTGGAAATTAATGTGGGTGTATTTGGATGCTAAAAGTTCATATTTTTAGCATCCAAAAGTGCAGAATTAATTTAGAGTGTTCTCATTTGTGTTTTCAGGAAATTGGAATTGTTCAAATCTTTATTAGCAACACAGAAAAGACATTTGCGCACAATATAAATGTTTTTTCTCCAAAAGCGCAAACCATTTTTTCCATTAAAAACATATGAATGTCCTGTTGTACCCAGAGTCTACTTCCAAAGCTTAATTTGGGGTCGTCATTTAGGCTAATGAAACCAAAACCACTCAAACTGTGATCTGCAATTTTCCCAACTACAATTATCTTCAACATTACATAAAACTGAAGCTGCAATAGAGTCAAAATCGGTGCATTTCGCATCTCAGGAACAGGAAGCACTCTGCAAAAGTATGCTGCAATTTCAGCCTTCATCCTGTAAAATCATTTGATTTTTTTATTTTTGTTTTTTTACTAACATGCCCCCAAACACCCACAACTCACGCAACAGCATCAGGTAGCTCCAGTTTGTTTATTTCGCCCCCCAAAAAATAATATTCATTCAAATCAACCAACATCCCATCTGCACTGGCTCAATGCTCCACAGCCTGAACTCCTTTGCATTAGAATGTGAGCTAATACAGGATACCGAATGCACTTTGTGTACTGTATTTAATTTGATGTTACTTTAACAACTGATTGAGTTCGATTTATGTGGTGAATTTAACTTGTTTGGCATCAACAAAAATGATGGAAATAAAAAAGAAAAGGAAGTTTCATTATGCAACAGAAGTCTGTTAAAGTATCGACACTTGCCCTTGTTCTAAGTGGTGACATATTGAATGTTTGTTTCCCTGAGTATGTCTTAAAATTTTATATTTTATTGTATTTTTTGTTAATGTAGCTTTCAAAACTGTCTGAACACCCAAAGCAGAGTCAAGAGAACCAACTGTGCCTTTTTGACAAGATCTAATGATGCCGACCTTCTATAAAAAACAGCAAAATAAAGGAGGAAATAGTACAATGTACACTGCACAGTGTAAACCCTTTTCCCAGACTTACCAAGTACATTTTAATCTGTCTCAAAAGAATTAATATGATCTAGGAAATGTGGTCTGGCTGCCAATGATACTCATACTTAAAACTCTCTTCTAGTCGACACTACCTGTGCAGTGTCAGCGAGAGAGCTTGTTTTTCTCTGTCTGAGCTAATCAAGCTCTATCAGTCCAGGTGTGACAGCTGGCGTGCCAAGGAGAAGCTGGCAAAGTCTCATCATACTGACCACTAGTCTTTGAACATGCCTGCCAATTTCATACCCTTCTAACTAAAAGTAAAATCTAACACATGGATCTAAGTAGGATTATTTCGTTCTGTGTTGTTACCTTGTAAGTGGAGCCGGTTTTGATGAAGTTTTTCTCAAGTATGTTGTCAAGCGCAGGGTCCAACTCCTCCCCCACATCCTCAATCAAAAGGGGTCGACCAAGAGACAAACTGTCCTCTAGGTGGTTCTTGAAGTACTTGTGATTCAGTGAGGTGATCTGAGATCAGACAAGAAAACACATTTTAAAATGGTAATTGTCTGATTTCAATGTGCAGTTTGGATGACCCCCACCACAGAGCCTGATATTGTCCTGAGGATATGAAATAAATGGGCTAAATGTGAGAAGATTTTACAAAACAGACAAAAATACTGATTTTACTGTACGATACAATAACCTTCCTATGTGACCACAGCAGCAATAATATTTGTCTCCAACAGGAGTAGGAGACACATGTGTGGTTTCCTCACTTTTCCTTCAAAGCTACAAAGGTCAGCCTCTATGTGCGGATTTTGACTGTTCAAGCTAACAAAGAATTGCTTTTCAAGTGAGCCATTTTTAGAAAAAAATAAATAAACTTTTTCTAATGATGTGACCTGAAGAAAGGGTTGAAACCTACCGCTGGAGGAAATGTGTCTCCAGGATGCTCATAATGGGATTTCAGAATGCATTCACTCGGCTTAGAGATTGCCCCTAACAGGGTCAGCGACTTTTGCTTAGCTTATTATGTCTGCAGAATTGGTGGTAGTTTTTTTGTGGGGGGTTTTGACATTGTGCTCTGTATACTGGATAGCAGGAAGGACCAAGGGCATTAAAGAATTTAGGACCACAGTTACTAACAAGCAATGATGATCCACAAGGCCAGTAACATTGTGGGGATGGAGCTGCACTCTCTAAATGTGGTGTCAGAGAGAAGGATGTTTTCCAAGATAAGGACAATGCTGGACAATACCTCCCACCCAGTCACAGGAGCACGTTCAGTGAGAGACTGAGATTACCCAAATGCACCACTGAATGACACAGGAAATAATTCCTGCCGGTGGCTCTCTCTCTGTAAAATTCATGAATCTAAACCACCAGTACACACTGCAGTAGTTGCACACACTTATGATCTGCACATCCTATACAGGAATATAAGGGCACTGCAATTTCAGCTTTGTCTATATTCAGTGTTGTCTAATATATTGGGATATTTATAATTGGAGCTATTTTCGTTTATTAGAGCTGTTTTGTTCTATTTTTAAATTAGTATTATTTCATTGGTACTTTAACTTGGTAGTAACTGTTCTTACTTGGAACTGTGAACACACAATTTCCTCTAGGATTCTGATTCTGATATTAGAGGCCACTAAAAATCAAAATGGGCACAGGACATTTGGACTGGTGAAGAAGACTAGGTATAATGCAAAAGTCTGCATGACGGATGGATGAATGGATGCATTCATTTAACTTTTATATGCTTCAGACATTGAAACGAAATTGTAGAAGATAGTTTTGCAAACCTGTAGCTCATTCTTGGCTTCTTTGTTCTTGATCCAGATTTTTCCCTGTGTCTGTGGGTCAATAAGGAGGGGGAAGCGGGCAGCTTTGGTTACAATAATGCCATTGTGAATGGACAGGTCATCATTTGGCAAACCCTGTAAGACACAACATGAATAAATGGTGAGGGTCAATCTTGATGCTTAACAGTATCTCCACCAATGATAAATGGTCCAGCAATCAATGTTTCCTGGGATCCTCGTTTAAAGATAAATAAAAGATATTAGCAGCTACCAGTGCTACCCATCAGCGTTTTAGTAGCACCTATGGTATCAGTTTAAAAATCCTAAATTGTCTGGTTTTCAAGTTATCTGATTTACAAACTGGGCGTCCACACCACCCGGTTGGCGACCCAGCAGACTGACAACAACACCATATCAGCTTTTTACTGCTGAGGGGTAAAAAAAAATATGACTGTTAACATAAACTAACATTTACACAAACGTTAAAACAACTTAAGCTAACAAAAATGTTAGCAATTCTAGTTAGATTCCCATATATTCACAAAACTTATTTCAACTACTAACTACTACATTACTGTTACTACAACCAACAATAATAATAATGACGCTCAATGGCGTGTCCAGCGGGGTGGCCTGGGGGGGCACAGGCCACCCCCCCAACCAGACTGGCCACCCCAGGTGCCACCCCAAAGGTAAAACAATAAAATTCAATCAAATATCAAATGTACGATTATGTTTTCACGGTGAAGCTCAGATATCCGAGTGTAAATGAATGCAGCATCGGCTTCTGCGCTATGCGCATCACGTTAGCAAAGGTAGGAGAGCCAAGCACGAAGGACAACACTGCAGGAAACAATTTTTCGGTGAAAGAAAATGAGGACAGAATAAATGTCCCGGTAAGTAATATTAAGTTTGTTGAGTTTAGTAAACTTCGGTGAAATTAGAATACCAAGGAAAAAAATAACACTTAAAGAATTTTTGCAACCATCGAATATTTCAGACAGTATGCTACTGAGGGCAGCTAACATAAGAGTTATGAGTTATAAGATGCAGGTCGATGTGTAAAAATAACTCAGTGGTTTGGTGGTGGCTATGGCAGGGCTTCCACAGAGGCCAGCAGGTGGATGAGGGAAGGGGAGGCAGGAGGAGAGACCCGAGGCGGCCACCAGTCCGAGTGTCAGGTGAACTGAACTTCAGGTAAGAAGTTATGACCTGCAGTCTATCTGGGTCAGATATAAACCAAGTTTAGGTGGAGTTTATTTTCGTTGTGCTGACTTTTTACAGTCAGTTACAATACCTCATACTGCCTGAGCTAGCATGACGAGTTTATACAGCTGTTCGGTTGCTATGATGTTACTGATAGTGAACTTTATTTTATTCATAAGGTTAGTTAGTAGAGTTGCCAACAGCTCCTTAAAAATGGAATGGTCCCTCATTCAGAGAAAATATTATGGGTTTGGTATTGAGCTGAGAAGAGACGCAGTTTGTCCCGGACTTCAGCTAGGATGGAAAAAGACACAAAACTGGAGTTATTCTGTCTTTACGCTGCACAGCTGCCTCTTCTCCTCTCATTCTCTCTCCTCTCTCTCCTGTTGCTACTTCAATCATGAAACTGATCAATGATCAGCTGATCGTCTCTCTTGTTTGTTTATCACCCACTTTGCGCCAGAAAGAGGAAACCAGCAGATGTCGCGCTAAACAGCAGCAGCACGTTTAAGCTTGATCAGCTGTTGTTAGAATTTATTTAGTTAGAATGTTTGCTGGAGCCACAGCTGTAAAGCTGCTGGTCATGATGTCGGTTTGGATATGTGGTGAGAGGGAAACATGAAGATGAAACCAGGAGATGTCCTTACTGAATCATCAGAGCTGAACAGGTGATGGAGAAACAGGTTTACCTTTTAGGTGACATGAATGAGTTGAAGTTATCAACTGTTTCTGAGAGATAAATAACACCAGGATCCTTTTTTTATGTAGCTGACAGCTGGTAACTGTGCAGGGGCGGGTCTAGCAAAGTGTTGCCAGGGGGCCAGGTAGGGCATTAACAGGGAGAGGAGGGCATAAAGAAATACTTTTCTTTTTTATTCTCATTTAAAATATCTAGCTTTTATTAAATAATTATCTGAATCTTGCGAAGAAAGTTTTTATCTGACGTAAAATGTATAGAAATCATACATATACCAAAAAGACTGTACATCACTGTCACAACAGCATTTGTTTTCATTCAAAGGCTTTATGGCTTTAATACCTGGTGGGCCAATCTGTAGTGAAAATGCCCAATTTTTTGTCCCAGTCCAGCCCTGCAGGTTAATACTGGCAGTGTCACCATGCCAGCTGACTGCATTTCATCATCAGCCAGTGTTGTTCTCAATATTACCAAAGTAAGGCAGCATATAAAGTATTTACTTGCTTTCAGGTTTTATTCAAATGTTAGTCTTTTCAGTTGTTTCTCCACTTTTTTCCTGTTTCAAAATCAAACACCAGTTTGTGAGAAGATTATCTTCTTTTTTTTTTTTTTAACAGGCATTGGTTTTGCATTGGAATTGGCTAATTTGCCAATTGTATGTTAAAAATGTTCGTATTTTAATATTCAAAAATGTTTTTGCCCAAAACATATGTGCACTACATGTCAGTAAAAATACTATGCAAATATTGATGTCCTTGAATGCTGAATAAACACTGACTGATTGTATCTCTTGTACTTAATCAACATCTAAACACTTTGCACCGTAGTGGTTAAAATCTCATTCTAATAAGGTTACGGTTATTAGGTTTACAGGGTTATTGAATTATGGTTAACGGTTGGTAGAATTGTTTTTAACATTATCTGCCAATTACATCTGCCACCCTTCTCCAAATCTGTGCCCCTACCTGGCCCCCCCAACAAAAATTTTCTAGACACGCCACTGATGACGCTATCAGATAATTTTTAATTAACCTAATTACCTTATTTTCCGCAGGATTTTAAGGTGCACATAAAATCCTTTAATTTTCTCAAAAATCGACAGTGAGCCTTATGTATGAATTCTGGTTGTGCCGATTTTATGTGGTACACAGCACTCAAAAATCTGTCAAAACATGTTTTAGTACAACTATGTTTTGGTAAGCTACGAAGAATTGATTGTCAGAGCGTTATGACAACCGTAGTCAAGAGCCTTGCGGAACAATCTGGGTCCAAAACTCCGTCAGCTTCAGGACAGGTCCCAAAGTCGAACAAACAGTGCGACATCACAGAGAGTTAACTGTCTAAATTCTTTCACATGTAATAAAATGATCAGCGTTGCTGATTTACCAGGTGTAACGATTACGTTTAACATACAGGCATCCATGAAAACAGAATTTATAAGATTATAGTTATAGGTTAGATTAGAGTTATAGGTTAGCAGGAAGTTAGCTCGCTAGTTTCTGTCTAAACATGATATACCATGTTATGACTGAGAGATTTCTGAAAAAAATTAAAACATACAGCTCTGCTATGGCTTCCAGCATAAATGAAGACAGAAAACTAAACAGCAGTGATGCTTGTAGGGTTACTGGGTTGGGCTAGCTGGTATATTGGGTTGGGCTAGCTGGTATATAATGCTGTGCTACATTACATGTGGCATTAATATGTAAAAACATCTTTAATTAGCAAAATAGATCACTGACCTGAAGGTTCCATTCACTAACTGTGGGCGCATCAATGAGCAGTTCAGTCAGATTGAGGTTGTTACCAAACGGGATGTAACGTTGCTTCAGCTCTCGCTGCCAGTCGTTCAGCAGAAGGTTACGAAACTCCTGATTGAAAGGTCCTGAGTAAGAAAGAAAGGCTGTGGCCAGAAGAACATCACCTGGAACAGGAACAAGCGTTGTTACGTGTACATACTTATCAGTACACATCAGTGTATCAGTTACATATTAATCAGATGTGGCACTGCCTATGCACTGAAATGAGAACATGCCTAAATATTAGTGGGGTAATTTTAAAAGTGCAAGAAATTCCATGTCAAACAGTAGCATCACGACCATCCCGCTGATAAATTAAAAACATTAGCATACAATAACGACATGACAGATTAAGGTTATAACTCCAAGTATAACTGCATCATCAGACAGAGATTTTTCACTTCACTGCACATTATTTATCCACAGAACATTTCCCATATCACACAAAGAACTTCATATTATTATGATAGATATTTGTTATTATGTTGCAGAGGCTAACTCTATGTTTTTGAAACCTGCTGTGAAACCCACCCACGAGCCGTTTGGTTTGGACAGCAAACTCTTTGCTCTGTTCCGTCCATCTCTCCTTCTCGCCAGCGAGACCGCTGATGAGACTGGACGCTGTCTGCATCTTGTGTCTGCAGCGCTCAGCATCCTCCAGCAGCGTCTGATGGGAAAGGGGCCCGCAAACAGGTCAGTAGGTTGATGTGTCTATTTAGCCTTGTGTGTCTGTCCAAGTGTGTCTGCCTCTATCCAAGTCTTATTCCACCATCTGCACATTCGTGGATTAAACCCCTAAAAGCTCATCTCTGTTCATCAGAATTACATACCCATCATCATTATCTAACTTAGTACGCATGAATCTAAGAATATTTGCCTCTTCCCTCAGCTGCTCACCAGCGAACTGCCCCTCACTGCATGCGCAAGCCACACTTTAGGTTTTTTTGCTTGACAGAGAGGGACACAGTGCCCTTCCACACTGCTGAAGTGTGTGCTTTGTTAAGCAGGAGAGAAAAACCGAGGGCTTCTTCTGTAAATCAAGAGGACTATAAAGGAGAGGTGGTGCTGTTCCAACAGGTCACAGGAGAGAAGAAGTAGTGTGATGTGTCAGGAACACAGTGACTTGGGCAAAATAAAGAAAATGCTGGGTGTTAAATCTGTGATTACAAACAAAGCATACAAATGCAGACAGATTAACACGTCCTGGGAAGCTTGTATTGCCCCAAGCTATTGTTGTTAATGTTATCTTCACTTTATCTGTCTTCTTTTGCTTTCCAGGACTCATTTTTAAAAAAATATATTTTACCACTTTATAAAGGGGAAATATTGAAAAAGGCATGTGGCCTGTGCTATGAAGCAGAATTTCATCTTATCCTGGTACTTTCAGGGCTAACCCTGAGTTTTTTGTATTATGAAGGTGGTTTACTTCTTACCGAGTTATATCACCATGGTAAATTATGCTGCAAATCTAACTTGCCTTTTAAACATAATTGAATTAAACACTTGATTACAGTCCATCAGATTCTGTTTAGATCATCAGTATCTTAATGACTGAGCTATGATATTTTTAAGCATGTCTGTTTCCTTCCCATGAGCCTAGTGTTCCCAGTCTTCATCCAGAGAGCCATCTAGATTTCCAGTTCTTTTTCTGTTTTTTGCCTTTTATTGTTTAGTTATGGACTTCGACTGCATTCCTAATAAAGCTTGCTTTCTGTTTTACATCGAGACTTTGGTCTTCACTTGGAGCCACTCCTGTCCATCATCAACACCAAATGCCTTTGCAACGAGCCTTTCAGTCTCACTTTTAGCCCTGGAAGATGAACAGTCTCTGCATCTTAATCATGACATTATAACCTGTTCCCGTCCTGGTCTCTTAATCAGGGAGTCTTGATTCACTTGCTGTTCCATTAAGATGTTACATTTCACATCACAAAGTGTACTGAACATGGGAAAACACAGACCAGATGCTCTCACAGACCTCCACAGAGGATTAACCGGTGTTACTCAGTCACTTCAGTAACTAAGGTTCAGTCCTTTTTTTCCTTTTAGCCAGGCTGTCACAGATCTTATGGTACATTTGTCATACTGTACATACTGCAGTTTATAATAATATTGTTATTACATCAGTGGCACATTGATATTCTCAAAAAACATTTTGCTTTCTTGAAGAACGTGGGAAAAAATATCATGTAACAAATAATAAACACAGTTTATCCCCTATAGTAATTGTTGCACTTTCAAATAAAAGATAAAAGGTATTAAATTCCTATATCAGGAGCAACACACAGGTTTTGTGTACTGAACTAAATTACAGTTGTGTTTTGATGAAGTTGCTGACCTGTTTCTCCATCATTGCTTTCTCATATTCCCCCTGTACCACATCAAGCTCTGCCTGCTTGGCGTCTAGCTCAGCCTGAGCTTTCTGAAGGTCCGCATTAGCTATGGTCAGACGATTCTCCTGCACGGCCAAGTTAGCCTAGAAAAAACAGAGAAAAACAATGAAAGAGTGTGGAGGGGAGAGCTGTGATGGTTTGTTTGTTTGCTTTGTTTTTTGCACATTAAAAGCTTCAGGTAAAAAACAGAGAAAAAGTCATTAAATAGTTAAATGGTTAGTGGGATGCCAGTTTATCTCACAGCATGCGCAACCCACAAAGATTAAATGCAGCAGCCAGCGTTCAACTCTAACCCATGGCCTCAGTTACCAGTGTGCTATCTAATAGAGGCAGAAATGTCTGAAAATGGTTAGTAAGATATTTTAGAAGAATGGACATAAACACTGAAAGAAAGAGTTTGAAGATGACAGAAGTAAGCAAAAAGATAGTTTGTGTATAGAGCTAGGGTTGTAGAGAAAGAAAAGAAAATCCCGTCTCATCTTTCTGCATGTCTGTCCATTCGACTGTATCTCTGTATCCAGCTTAAAGGGAAAACACCACTGGGCTCGAAACCAGAAAATCTGTTTTGTAGGCTGTGCTCCACAAAAGGTCAAAATAAAACAACAGTGCCGAGGGATGTGTATATATGTAGCTGTGTGTGAGTGTGTTTGGAGGGGGATTAGGGAAACAAAGTGGAAAGGAGGAAAAAGAAATTGGTGGCTAGAGCAAAAAGAATAGAATGCAGTTAAGAAAAGAGAGAGGTGTTGAATGAGAACTAACAAGGGTGACAGCAACAGATGTCATCATCAGGCAACATTTCCAAAAGCATAAATGTACACTGTAAATGCCTTTAAATGACTATGACCCATCAGACATTCACAGCAGCTTGTATTTACTTGTAGTTAACCGAGTGGGTGATTCTTCAGAAGAATTTTGCCTTTTGTGTTGGTGAAAGCACATGTTACAGCCATGGGTCACCTCGCTCTTTCATCTGGCGTGATTAGCCCTGTCTGTTTTGTATGCTTATTAGCATGTGCAAGCCCCTGTTAATGATTGGTGCCTGGACTTGTCTCTCATCCTGCCTCCTGGCCTGCTCTGCGTTCTCTCACGAATGACTGGACAGTTGCCCCGGTGCAGTGGTTCAACTGGAATACAGCACTAATCACAGCAGCCGCTTTAAAAGAGCTGCCACTTTGCTATTCAGGACAGTGTGAACAACGTGCCATGCTGTGTTTCCTGATTGGCATGAACTAAAGGTTGCTTGTTAGCTAGTTTTGTATTGTTTGTAGCTAACAAGCTTCTGCAAGCAACTCTGTGTAGTGCTTCTCATGATTCTGTAACCTCTTCCGTTGACCAAGCTCGGCACACTCATCCAACTAGAGACACTCAGTTTAGAGGGTGACTAGTTAAGTAAGTTTGTCCCTTTAAAAAATGATAAGTAAAAGAGAGATTAGTTGAAGTAAAGTTCAGTTGCTTCTGGTTAGAAAGCGGTCATTGGCACTGTCTGGCATCTTTATATCCACTTTTCCATTGTGCTTAGACTACATTATCTCTAAACATATTTTCTAAATTTCTATATTTTTTTGACCAAATAATTTTCTGTTTTGGAAGAATTAACTGCTGAATAAGGTAAGGCTGAATATTAACACTTTAGAAACGTTCTAACATTGAAAATGTTAGCTCTGTATTCTCTACTAAGTCATAAGTCCTTTTTCCCCAAAAACAGCCACAGATCAAGAAAATGTTTGATTTAAAGGTCAATCATGGATGCAATACACCGTTTTTCTTTTTGTTAAACACTTTACTTTGCCTTTAGTGGCTGATTTTGCTGATCCATTTAGTTGTCAAAAATGGCACACACAAAAAAATGACAAAAATAAAGATTTAGTATGTTTGTATTTTATCTCTGGGGTAAGCATGAAGGTGAGAGAAGGCTCAGCTGGTAAGCTTTTAGCTTACACAACTTGTGATGCTGTGCAGTAATAATCAAGACTTTGCACATATTTTCTGCAGATATCAGATCTGGGTGTGTGGATTTAATAATTCATAATTAATAATTGAATAATTCACAGGGATTCCAGTGACATAAAGCGAATAAATAGTGCAGCCTGCTGCATAAATAAGCAGTCTTTGAGCACAAGGAGTCTGAGGAAATCCATTTTCAGGCTTGTATCACAAGATTAAAAACGTAAGCCTTGAAAATCTGAGATGCACCCAATGTTTATAATCAGTGGATAAATACTTCTGAATTTTGCTGCACTTCAAACTTCTACCATCAGCAAATTATTGCTGCTGCAGTGTGGAAATGTGCCTTTTTGTGCTTTTGTGGCTTGTGGTTTTTCTACAGAATGAAATGTTTCATATTCATCAGATTGGGAGAATAGTCCAAAAAGTGTGTGTGTGTCCCTAATGTTACACATTTTAGGAGGTGTTTCATAATACATATTTGTAAGGGTGAGTTTAACTTACAGATGCCAATTGGTAGTCAGTGGAATAGTAGATTATTCAGTTCACTTTCTGCTTTTCTGAGGAAGCACTCTACTAGATCTGCAATAATGTTTGTTACCTTCAAGGGCAAGACCTCCTTGTTGATGGAAAAGAAGGAAGCCATGGCTTTGGTCCAGGATGCTATGCCAGCTACATTGCCACACACCCTCTTGGCTGTTTCGATGTTGTAGTCAGGCATTTCGAAATAAGGCTGCAGGAGCTCCACAGTTTCCCTATTAATGCTGTCCTTGGGGAATTGCTTCAGGAGGAGAAAAGAGGCAGAAAAAACAGAATGAGTATGCGGCGGTTTAATCTGGGACTTATTTCAGCCTGTGCATTTAGACAAATGCTGAAAATGCAAAGCTATACAAAACCAGAGAAAATGAAAAAATACATACTGAAAGGGACAAAGACAGAAAATAGAGCATGTACTCAATTGAGACCAAAATTGCATCAGGATGAAAAAAAAACTATTTAAATCAGGGCATCAATGGGTTATGTTTAAAATAAAAGGTGTTTACAAATAAATATTTTAATAAGACATGAACCACTTTTATGGAAGTGCAGAGACTAAACTCTTAAGAGTCTAAGTTTAGCCCTTTCTATTATGTAGAATGTAGCTTTCATTCATGTTAAACATGGCAAATAACACAAAGCATAAATCCTGAATCATGTGTTGAGATAATATGAGCACTTCAGTCTTAACTATATACAAATTAAATAAATGTTACTGCACCTGCAGACTGCCCAGGAAGTTTCCAGCAGTCATGAGTTTTAATGACTCCTGCCATGAAGGAGTGTTGCAGTTCTTCTCTGGGTCAACTTTCACAGGGTTGACCTTCCTCTGGAAGAGCAGCAGCACGCAGTCCATGATCCGCATGATGAGGTGAGGGGGGCGACCGAGTGTCCGTACTGTGGCAATATCCGACGGTTTAATTGTCTATGTGGGCAAAGAGGACAAACGGAGAACGGGAGAATTTAGAACAGTCATTTACTGTATGGCATGACCCCGATGGGAGAGCTGGAAACATGTGACAAGTAAGTCGAGTAAGGATTTGACGCCAGCAAACTGGACAAACGCAGAGCATGTTAGGAGACGATTAGAGCAGCGCGTTACTATGACGAGAACAAAGGATAAATCATTTGTTTCTCATTACCGTGTTCAAAGAAGAGACAGATACATTAATGAGGATTATACCTAATTCTCCAGTTTCAGAATATAAAAGCAGAGGAGGTGTGCAGAGGGAAACAACACGACGACTGTAAGTATAAACTGTGGCAGAATGAGAGGAGTTCAGGAGAGGGTGACACAGGATTTCCTCCAGGGACTGATTAAAACAAGAGACAGCAGACCAGTAAAGAAAATGTTCCTGTGAGAACTGTTCGGCTGCTTTACTCTCTTCTTATCTTTTCTTGTTTTGCACTTCCCATTTCTGTTCTCTCTTCCTTGCTCCATTTCCACTCAGTGCAAGCCTGAATTTCCCACTAGAGTGTCAGCCACCAGACAGTCTGGGTTATCATGTACTTCTACTTTCACTAGCCTATATCCTCTATTCTCCTACAGCTTCTTATGAAAATCTCTCACTAAGCCCATTGTTACAAAATAAAATCATCACTCCAGTTCAGCAAGAACTACAAAAACTAAACCATTTTATGCTTTACTGTCATCATTAATCCACTGTAACTATTAGCAAATCAGCTCCTTTTGTATGACAAGGAAATGTTATAGAATGGTACCGTTACCTTGATATTGCACACACACAAACTCGGTCCTTTTAAAGGCTGGGTGAATATCCAAATTAATCAGGAAACAGAACCGGTCGGTGAATATTTTAATGTGACAGTGTGGTATGAAAAGCCTGAAGAAAGGAAACATGAATTCCTTCAACTCCTCTGCCACTAAAACTGATGTTCTTGAATAAGTTAGAAAATATCTTTTACTTTAATCTCGCTATACTGCAGAACACCAGCAACATTAGGAAGAGTCTTGGGTTGTCTGTTTAGAAATCCGAGGTTTCTATATGCAGTTGCACGATAACATTTTTTTAATGAGGGAATTGCCACAGGAGCTCTGCATGCAACCATCTACCCAGGAGGACAGCTTTAATTACAATGCAGCTAGAGGCACCAGACGACCATACTAAGTTTAGACACACCAGGACAGTAAAGCTGCAGGCAGAAACATTCATACAGCTTCACACATTAAGTCACAGAGGGCTTTAAGTGGCACCCTGAAGCAATACATAGTAAAAGAGCAGGAGAAATCTAAATTGGGTAAATGTAAGTCACACATTAAAGCACAAAAAGACTGCCCTCACTTTTTTAAATATTCAAGTTATATTGTAGGGTTAGATCATGAAGGCAAAAGCAAATATGCTTTGCTTTACTGGATCAAACATGCTTACATTCACCCCCCTAAAGCTGTGACACAGGAAAAACTCTGCTTATGAGTGAAATAATCTAATAGCTACAAGACTCGTGGTGTCTACAAGATGAACTTTGATGACTCTGGTGATCTCCCGCCTTTTTTCACTGGCACTAACATTAGGGTGACATTTGGCTCATGAAAGCCAGTTCAGACAACGATGTCACGTTGCTGTTGAATGATTAATTGCAATCATTTTTCCAGCACATTTTGTAATCTTCAGATCATTTTAATTTGTCTCGTTAAGTGATTTATGATCAACTACCTGCAAAACTAATTACCCTATAATACACCCCCCGGTCCAACACACACACGCACACACACACACTCACACTCACCGCCAATGTGGTACTCAAAAAAAAATACTCAGGTTTAACATTTAAACTGAAATGGTTCGTATAGCATGTTGTGAATCTCTAGCATGGCTATAGGCTCTGAGTGATTTAAAAGAAAACAAACAAACAAACAAACAAACAAAAAAGACGTCTGAACGTAGATATGTCTACCTGAGAAATTTAAGTCTGGAGGGAAGCCTTGGAGGCATGTATTCAACATTGCTGTTTCAACATCCCATACCTGCAGCGCAGCCTCTGCCTCCTCGAGAGCTGGCCGGGCAGCTTCGAGTTTCTCCTCAGCGATGGCCTTGTCAGCTGAAATGCTGTCCACAATGGCCTGCGCCTTGTCCTTCACCTTTTGTACCTCTACCTTCACTCGCTCTGCTGCCTGGGCTTTTACTGTCACCTCCTTCAACACCTGCACAAGAAAACAAACACACATTATAAGTGACAGAGAAATGATTTGAAGCTGGGAGACTTTCTCAGCTGAGAAAAGATCGTAAGTGTGGTTAAGTAGAAAACAGAATGCTCAATCCAATGGGAGACGGCAGATCTGAGCATTTGTAACACTGAAGAGGCTCTACCTGATATAGAGGTCTCTGTATAACAAGAGTGAGTGTTCACGAATGGAGGGAAAAAAAGAGACGGCTTAAACTGCTTCACTTATGCTGAAGCATGACTGTAAAAAATACACATTCGTCCCATTAAACATCTATTTGTCTTATTTCTCTCACTGCAAGAGGGTAATTTTACGCAACAATACAATATTCCCCAAACAATCACTGGAAAGCCTGATTCCCAGCAACGGACACAATAAACACTTCATCTCTTCATTCTGTGTTCACTTTCTTATTAATGCATGAAACTTTATATTAGTGTCTAATACAAACTAGCATGTATCCATTCAATTCTGTTGATTAGTTCATAGACCGTGTTGCTGTTTTAATAAAAATGCAACTAAAAAACCAGCTGAAGCATTCTGTATGCTTGTTGAACCTTAAACCCACACACATACAAATAAAAATCCCCTCCCTGCCTACAAACGTACCATATCAGCCTTGTCATTGGCAATCTGTAGCTCCTTCTCTTTCACCTCCAGTTCTTTGCTGAGAGCTGCCACTGACACCGATGCCTCCTTCAGCTTTTGGAGACCAGTATTCATCCTGAAGAGGAGAAATTTTGAATACAGTTGATCAAGTCAAATATGATTACAGCAAACTTGTTGCTTCTGTGTACTGTCTGTCTACTATCTGGGTTTCTGTTTGCTTAAATGGCAACACAACTTGCATATGTTATCATTTGCACAACATTGTTGAACTCATTTTGAACAATTTACCTGTTGGCCAAAGTCTGAACTTCAGACCTCTTTTCTTTATAGATGGTTTTGTAGCCTTGAATGAAGGATAAATAAGACTTGGGTGTGACATGGGTGGAGCGTCGGTATCTAAATTCAAACAAATTGGGTTACATTAATACTGCAACATGCTAAATATTATGACAATCATCATGCGTTGCAGACACACATAAAACAATCTTCACATATATGCATATAATCTTCAAACACACATATATATATATATACATATATATTAGGGGTGCAACGATATTCGTATCGATATTGAACCGTTCGATACAGTGCTTTCGGTTCGGTACGCATATGTATCGAACAATACAACATTTGTAATTTATTTTATCAACTTTCCTTCTGACGATGCTGTCTGTGTGGAGCGCTCAGTGAATCTGCGTTCGACTACTCCGCCTAGGCTGCACTGTCGAGCGCAGATCCACTGAGCGCTCCACACAGACAGCATTGTCAGAAGGAAGAGCGCAGGGCAAGCTAGCGAGACAGAAGTTAAGCTCTCCTTGCAACATGGCAAATTGAACCTCCCCCACCCTCATTCAGATCTGGCGTTTGGAATTATTTTGGTTTTCATGTGACGTATGACCCTGAAGGTAAGCACGTCATGGACTAAAGTAAAACAGTATGTTGGATGTGCCACGCAATGCTCAATTACATGGGTGGGAGCTAGTGTGTTAGCGCAGTTAGTTCGTTAACGTGTTGGCCGTCTAGCCCCATGCACGGGGCTATCAGGGGTAGCTCGTTAACGGAGATTTGCTGTGTTGTGGCGTTAAGGTCATTTTAACGAGATTAACCTGAAAGCACTAGTGGGAACACAACGAATATGACTGCACATTTACGCCGACATCATCCTAGTGCAAAGACAAAAACAACAAGCATGCTACTAACTTTAGCCGAGTTATTTAGACAGCTGTTAGCACATGATTCTCCTTATGCTGCTGAGAATATAGCCCAGAAGAAGCGGATAGCATAGCTTTTATTTTGGAAAGAGGCATTTCTCTGTAATAAACTCTCTTTTCCAAAGATGAGTGATTCCTCAATCAGATACAGGGCTCGCAATATCGCTAGCCCGACGTCCTGGGGCTAGCGATTTTTTTCAGATGGGCTACCCTGCCCGTCGGGCTATTGTAGGAAGGAAAAATATATGTCAATGCTTTTGCATTCTTTCAGAAATGTAGCTGGGTAATTATGTCATTGGCATCGGTGAGCCACTGTCAATATGTGACATATTGAAATCGCGTTTGAATTTGCGCTTGTTTTTTTGCTTTCACTTTGCAATCTTGCGAACTGTGTATAGAGAGCGACAGCACTGATCTGTGAGTGATGATAATTTGTGCACCAATTCCTCTGACATCGTCTTATTAATCGTTAGCTTACTATGCAAACATGACAAGTGAAATGTCCCGCAGCAAGCTTAAACATGTGAGAGGTTGATCGCGCAGAGAATCGCTGAGCTTATGTGAGTGTGTGTGTAAAAGCATTTCAGTTCTGCTGAGCCAAATAAGACAGGTCGGGGTGAAGAAGTGACAGCCAAAGAAAAGCTTACCACAAAACGGAGAAGTTATGACAAATGAGACTATAAGGCAAAAAGAAAGTGCAGCTTTATGGTTTCATGGACAAAAGAATTTCTGTGGCTGCAATATGACGAGCTAAATAACCAGGGCTGCACATAAGTGGTCCGCAGGTGCGCATTCGCTGTCAAAATAAAAAACACGCACAAGGGTTAGGGTTAAATTTAAAAACTGTACTTTTGAGTTAAAATATATATTTATAATTTTAATAAATGACAAATTAAAAAGGCATGAACATTTTTTTGTATCGAAAAAATATCAAACCGTGACACCAAAGTATCGAACCGAACCGTGAATTTTGTGTATCGTTGCACCCCTAATATGTACTGTACCTCTGGAAGTAGTCCACACATTTCTCCGCTACACCATCCTGGAAGGAGCCCATGCACTGAACTACCTCACATTTAACCTGGGCTGAGCAGTCTATGTCATAAACAGACAGGAAGTGCTCTGAAACTGAAGGACAGGAAGAAACGAGACAGGACATTATTAACTGAAGAAAAACCTCAGAGAGCGCAAAGAAAGTCGATATCTTGTATTCATATAACAGCATCCACTTTGAAATAAACAGAGTATAACATGTACCGCATACATTTTTGAAAAGAAATGCGAGCACCAGACAGGTCACATTTGTGAAAATAAAACTGTGTGTTAAAAATACCTGCAACCAGTGCATCTTTGGGCCAGCGGCTGAACCAGTCCATGGTGCAACCAGAGATCAGCGCCGGAAACTTCAACGCTCGGTTCCGGAACTTCTCCCCAACAGGGGAAAAGCACAGAATGACGTGGAGATTATGTCGAACTCGTGACATGAAGTAATCGTACAGGTTTCCGTTGGTTGGAGGTCGCCGGGGAAACTCTCGCTTCATGACAGGGATGAGATCATTGAGGATATCATCTATTTCGTCACGGGCAAACAAGTTGGACACCTGAAGGCAGAAACATGCAGTTGTGTCTCTGATATCACAATACTGACGGACCTAACCATAGTTCGCTCGTTTAACACTTTTCTTAATTTCGGCTGTCGTCTCTTACAACTCATGGCCGCAGCGTTTTTTAGCTGATGAGCTGATGGAGCTCCGATGTGTCTCATCCTCCCCTGCAGCCATTCCCAAGCCACACCCCGCCACAATCCATGTACCTGTACTGCTGTGTATTTTAAAGCTCAAACATTTCTACTCCGATAATAGTGCCAACCAAATCTTTTACAGAGTAATTTTTCAATCTGATCTGATCAAAGATTTCCCATACAGAGATCTAGCAGTTGCAGCTTTTAAATGCAGTGATTAGCACTGTCACCTCACAGGAAGGCTGTGGGTGCAAACCTTGGACGTTCTCTTCAAATACAATGGCTTCCTCCCACAGTCCAAAGACATGAATGTTAGAAACATTCATGTATTTCCCTACACAATACTGTGTTTTATTGACCATTTTTTAACATTATTTTAATTGGATCTTCTTCTTCCTCACACTTCACAATAGTTGTCACTTCTTCTTACCTCAACCTCTTTCCTTAGCAATTTCAGTAGAAGTGTATATTGGTTGGCTGATGAACTAAATGTATGTGACTGCTGGCAAAAAATCTTGAAATGGTGAGTTTTA
Organism: Astatotilapia calliptera; assembly: GCF_964374335.1. Classification (NCBI taxonomy): domain Eukaryota; kingdom Metazoa; phylum Chordata; class Actinopteri; order Cichliformes; family Cichlidae; genus Astatotilapia; species Astatotilapia calliptera. The sequence continues at coordinate 11,091,841 of NC_137433.1, read as the reverse complement.
AAACAGCTTGCTGGGTGGGTACAAGTTTAACCAAGTGGATGAAGGTACGAGATTCACTGTTTAAATGTTTTAAGCTGAGTCATTTCTCCAAATCCCCAGTTTCCATTAGAGAGAACATGTAACTCAGATTTAAGAAAGTGAAACAGTGTCATGGGGGACTATGTGGTGTTGTGGTAAGTGTCCCTAACCATCTGTTACTCTCACAAAAAAACAATATCACGATAACAGCTTGCTTTTCCTTTTTGTTTCTCATCTCTGTCACTTTCTCTCACACAGTAAAGAAAAGAAGACAAAAAGATGGGAAAATAAATAATTGAAAGAAGGGAAAACAAGTGGGAAACTAACAGGGAAAAAGCAACTGCATGGCTCTTATCATGGTGTTCCCATAGTGTTAAATGTCAAATCCAATGATATCCACTGACTTCGAACAGTGTAAGAGCTTCAGCTTGGTGAGTGCTGGTAAACCTCACTGGAAGCTTAATACTTGTCACATGAATTGATCTGACTTCTGACCTCTTTTATTAAGTGACTTCCCGAATAACAAAATGTAAATATACGGAGTTCAAAATAAGGGCTTTGAAAGTTGTCTAAATATCCTGTGGTGGCAAAAATTCATACAACCCCTCCCAACTGTGTAAACAAACATGGAGAGGAGGAGAAAAGATGAGAAGGAAAGGGAAGAGAAAATATAACCATCGAGTAGAGAGAAGACAGTAAGAAATGTGCATAAGAACTAGCGGGGAAAAAAATCAAAGGGCAGGACAAAGATGAAAACAAAATTCTGGGAGTGGAGAAAGAGTCTTTCAGCAGATGTAATGAAGAATGCTGTAGTACACAGAGGTGTACTTGTATGTGATTGTCCATTATAGTTTCATTTCATTACAAATATCAAAGAGAAAATAACTGCAACTCGGTCATAATGGTGAGGAAAATACACTTTTAAAATTGCACTGAACTGATACGACTCGTGCTCTCTTAAGATTGCATTCATGACCGGTTCAACCTGCTTCAGGTGATCATTCCTGTCGGCTTCTCCGCCAAGCCTGCTGCCACTAAAATTCGTTAAGGCTGTGTTTTAACTGGAGATTTTACGGAGAATTGGAAGACCATCACAAACCTCAGTACTGGGAACAAGCTAGCAAAAGAGTTTAGCTAACGTAAGCTAAAGTGGCAGTGTCTGTTTTTGTTTTTGACGCTGTCGCCGGTACGAGATTCCGGAATGGCACCACTTACCTCAACATCCAGCTGTGAAAGCTGCATCAACCTGAGCCAAAAAGTGATCGAGCTGGAACAAAGGATATCCACGCTATACCAAATCCAGGGGGCTGAATGCGAACTTGACACGATCCTCCTTGGCAAAGCTCAAACCACCGCTACTAGCGCTGAGCTAGCCGACACAGTGCACCATCCAGCTGCTGTGTCCCAAGATCCCGCCAACAGTCAACACAGGCTCTCAACTTGCGTCGCTGCTGCTTCTGCCAAGGACGAGAACTCCTGGTTTCAGCTAGGGGCCAGACCCAAGGCTCTGGTCAGCTCCACTCCACTCCAACCAGCGCCATGGACCATGGTTGAGACGCGTGGTGGCTGCAGGAGGATCCGTCTCTCGCACCCTCACCCCTCTGGTGAGGTAGTATTGGAGAATAAATTCAATGTCCTGGATCCTGTGGACTTTCCTCCTCTGACTGCTAGCCCTCGCCATCCCGCTGTGTCGCAGAGGTCTGCGCCATCTCCACCACTACGCCCCCGGAGCCGCGGCGGGCAACCCGACGCTGTGGTGCAAACTCACCGCGGAGAGCTGTGCTTTACCCCGGCTCCTCGGAGAAGAGGACCCACGGCGCGGCTACCTGGGAGTCACTCACGCAGTCCGGCTGGCGCATCTCCATCTGAACACCCCCGGCGTCGCGGCGCGGGCATCTCAGATGGCCAACAGCCCCCAGTGGCACCTCCTCTCTCCACGCTGGTCCTCGGGGATTCCATCGTCAGGAACGTGCGGATGAGGGGGGCGCTCACGCTGTCGTTCCCGGGAGCCACTGTTGTTGACATAGTGGACAGAATTCCCAACATTCTGGCATCCCACCCACAGGTTAACCGGCTCATCATCCACATCGGCACCAATGACATCCCCAAACAGCAATCTGAGCTGCTGAAGTTGGACTTCCTCGAACTCTTCAGCCTCCTTGGTCAGCTGCAGGTGAGTGCTTTTATCTCTGGGCCCACCCCCACCTGTGGCAGAGGGATAGGCCGCTTCAGCCGGCTGCTCAGCCTTAACACCTGGCTTTCCTCCGCCTGTGTCTCCCACGGCGTGGGTTTTATTAACAACTTTGATGCCTTCTGGGAGAGGAGGCATCTTTTTGGGGCAGACGGGCTCCACCTCAACGCCTGGGGACGCCGTTTGCTGTCCGCCAATTTGGCATTTGGCGTACAGCACTCCCGCACATCGCCCTGTCACTACCCCAAACTGACATTACCTGCTGATCCGTCTGCCACTGACTGATGTTCCCCTGGTCCCAGCTCCTATATTTGTTCCACTTTTAACAGTAATACACAAAACTCTGGACTAGGACCTTTCTCTCCCACAGTCAACACAATACCCGTCATAATCACAAACAGAGAGCAACAGAATTATCATAAATCCAGTAACTCCAAAAATATTAATAACCTCCGGCCTCTTCAAAAATATCAACATCCATCCAACTCTATTGTCAAAAATCCACCAGTCTCAATCAGTATGGCACTTTTAAATGTACGCTCTCTGTCGAACAAGTCTTTTATTATTAATGATTTAATTATAGATAATAAACTTGACTGTTTATTTTTAACTGAAACATGGCTGGGTTCGGATGCACCAGTTGTTCTCACTGAGGCCTCCCCACCAAATTTTAATTTCTCTTTTTCTATTAGAAGTGGTAAGAGAGGTGGTGGGACTGCATCTTTAGCCAACAACACACTCACCACCAAACAAATTTTATTTGATCATTTTACCACTTTTGAATTCCATGCTATTGTTTTCAGCAGCCCTCCAGTTTTATCTGTCACAGTTTATAGACCACCTAAAGACAGCGCTGCTTTTATCAAGGAATTCTCAGAATTTTTAACAAACATACATTCAAAATATAACATGATAATTTTAACCGGTGATTTTAACCTGCACATAGATAATCCTTCTGACCCTGCAACAAAAGAATTCTTAAACATCCTTCACTGTTTGGATTTTACCCAGCATGTCACGCAGCCGACTCACAACAGAGGACACACTCTGGACCTGGTCATCACCCATGGGCTGTCCACCAGCGTGTCCTCTGTTGTTGACTTGGCTGTCTCTGACCACTACTGTGTGTTTTTTAACATCACCGGTTTTATTCAGCGGGAGACCTCGGTGCGAACTGTGAGGAGGCGCTATCTAACCTCTGAAGTGGCTGCAAATTTTACCAGGGTTTTAGACGAATGCCCCCCTGTGATTTTACCTGCATCCTGCGATTTGATTTTTAGTTACTTCAACAGCAAACTGAAGAAAAGCCTTGACTCCGTTGCTCCACTCACCACCAAAAAGATTAACGTAAAACATGCATCACCCTGGAGAAACGAAGAAGTCAAAAAACTCAAAAGAAATTGCAGGGCAGCAGAAAGGAGATGGAGGAAAAATAAAAATACTATCAACCATCAAATATTTTGCGAGCAACTTAAAGTGTACAATAATACATTAAGGAAGTCAAGAAATTCATACTTCGCCAAAATAATCAGTATTAACAAAAATAATCCCAAGGTCCTCTTTTCCACCATAGATCATTTATTTAACCCTGATTTTAACAGCTCCCAAAGAACCCCCACAGACTCGCTCTGTGAGCAGTTTGCAGACCACTTCAGGGGAAAGATCAGCGCCATCAGATCTGATATTTTATCTAATCGCGATATGATTGTAAACACATCTGAGGGCTCGATTGTACCTGAGGAGACACTGGACAGCTTTGTCCTGGTTAATGCTGAGAACTTTCAGAAGGTTTTCTCCACAGTAGATCCAATTCCTTCTTCACTCTTTAAAACACTTTATGGATTTTTTGAGGCTGAGCTTTTATGCATGATGAATTGCTCTCTTCAGTTGGGTGTCTTCCCTGCTGCCTTTAAAACGGCGGTGGTGAGGCCCCTTCTGAAGAAGAGCAATTTGGATTGTAATGATTTTAATAACTACAGACCTGTATCCAACTTACCATTTTTAAGTAAAGTCTTAGAGAAACTTGTTTTTACTCAGATTACTGATTTTCTCAATGATAGACAGATCCTGGAGATATTCCAGTCTGGATTTAGGGTGAACCACAGCACAGAGACGGCTCTCCTAAAGGTTTTAAATGATCTTAGATGTAACTGGGACTCCCAAAAGCTCTCAGTCCTGGTGCTACTGGATCTAAGCGCAGCCTTTGATACAGTAGACCACGCTATTCTTTTAAACAGACTGAAACACATGGTGGGCCTCTCTGGTGCTGTACACAGCTGGTTCACTTCCTATCTCTCTGACAGAACTTTTATGGTGAGTATGGATACATGCTCCTCTAAGATCCATAAAATGACATGTGGTGTGCCTCAAGGGTCGGTTCTAGGCCCTGTACTTTTTAATTTGTATATGCTCCCTCTCGGCGGTGTCATCAGGAGGCATGGAGTGAACTTCCACAGTTACGCTGATGACACGCAGCTGTACATCTCCGTGTCTCCTGATGACACCAGACAAATGGATGCCCTTTTTAACTGTATCTTGGATATAAGATCTTGGATGGCAGAAAACTTTTTACAACTTAACCAGGACAAAACTGAAGTTTTAATTGTCGGTCCTGAGGCTCAGAGAGAGAAACTCTTGCCTAAATTAGAGGCATTTTCACTATGTCCTTCGCTACAAGTGAAAAACCTGGGTGTTATTTTTGACTCTGAGCTTGGTTTTATCCCACATATTAAACATGTAACTAAAATTGGATTTTATCATCTAAAAAATATAGCCAGAGTCCGCCCTATTCTCTCTCGGGCCAACACGGAGATGCTGATGCATGCTTTTATTACCAGTCGCATTGATTACTGTAATGCCCTGCTCTCTGGTCTTCCTAAGAAGAATATTTCAACTTTACAACTCTTGCAAAACTCGGCAGCTCGTGTGCTGACGAAGACCAGAGGGCGGGCCCACATTACACCGGTTTTAGAATCGCTGCACTGGCTCCCCGTGTGTTTCAGGATCGATTTTAAAGTTCTTTTATTGGTTTTTAAATGTCTTAATGGTCTTGGGCCTTCTTATCTCTCAGATCTGCTTTTACCATACGAACCCTCGCGGACCCTGAGGTCCTCTGGTACTGGCCTTTTGATTGTCCCTAAAGTCAGGACACATACTCACGGAGAGGCAGCTTTTCAGTGGTATGGTCCTCGTCTGTGGAACAGCCTGCCGGAGGAGCTCAGGGCCGCAGAGAACGTACATGTTTTTAAGAACAGGCTCAAGACCCACCTTTTTAATTTAGCTTTTACTTAGCGTTTATTTATTTTATGCTTATTTATTCTATCCTGTTATTCTATTATTAATTTAGGATTTACCTAATATTTGTTTGATTTTATTCTTATTCGTTTTTTAATCTTCTTATTCTATTTATATTTATATTGTATCCTGTTCTTATTTATTTTATCATTTTACCCTATATATATTGTATTGCGTCATATCTCCGGTGTTTCCTCGGAGGGCGCTCTCTGCACCGGGGCTGTTATTGACCGTGGCTGCTGGGTCTCTGGGGTCCTCTCAGACTGGCTGGGGGGCTCCTTTGCCTCCCTCCTGCTGTGTGCCCAGCCTGGAGGCTGCGGTCTGTGACCGGCTCCCGGTGCAGACGGCTCCCTGTTATAGTGTTTCCTCACTTGGCTCATGCGAGCCCAGCCCAATTTTTACTCTTTAAGTGTGCGCGTGTGTGTATGTGTGTGTGGGTGGGGGGATATATGTGTATTGAGAGTGTGGGGAGTGAGTTGGAGGGTGGGGTGGGCTGCTTTTAACTATGTAAAGCACTTTGTGCTACATTTTCTCTGTATGAAAAGTGCTTTATAAATAAAGATTGATTGATTGATTGATGAAATGTTTACTGCACTCAAAGCGGAATGCAGTGCTAAAACAAAATGTTGTCTTCTAACATGCTTCTTTATCCTGCTCTTTTCCTTATCTTCTCACACAGGCCTCAAAGGTTTTTCATGTTAAAATAGAGTCCTTTCTCCCAAATGTCACCAAGTAATTGCTTGTTGAGGACTATTGGGATTCTCTTTAATATTTTAAGGGTTTGACCTCACAATTTGAAGCACTTTGAGTAGACTTGTGTTGTAAACTGATGATTTTTAAACAAAACTAAATTAAGCTGACTTGAAGTGAATATACACAGCTATCTGAGCGAGTACAACAGTTTGTAGGTTTTCCAAAACTATGTGTGACTGTTAAATAGCTGGTGCCAGTGCTTTCATAAAAAGATAATATGTGAATCAGACAATTATAGTTGTGCCAAAGAATTCATAAATTGTACAATTTTCTAATAAACACCACCTCTAAGTCCACCTCTCCAGTAACTATAAAGCAATTCAAAGGCAAATTACAAAAATATAAATATAAAATGCATGCAATATAAAACATTAAGTTTGTAAAGCATGCAAAGAAAAGCTGCAGAACAAAGACACCAATGGATTAAAAACTTGCTTAAGGAAGCACCAAGTAGCTTTCTGTACTGTAGTGCCTTACAGACCAATTACAGTAACATTATCTAATATAAAATATCAGTATGAGTCATTCAGATGGACTATCAGACAATGAGACTCCAACCTCTTACTTAAACTTGGAACCATATATTTTTCAACACCAACACTAACTGAGCTCTGTAAACAGTTTTATAAACAGTTAAGGTTTTATGGCAGGCTTACATTTCAGACTTTATGATATAATTTTAGGGGATGAACACAAAACTTGCATTAAGTGTTGAGGAATTTTAGCCATTTAGCAGAAAAGTCAATGAAAAGTCAGTCAGTCTTTGTCCAAACCCATCTAGAAAAGCAAGAGTAGCTTTGGAAAAAAACATTTTAGAGAATATATAACTATGGTAAACCTGTATAATAAAGACAGGAAATAAAAGGTATGGATAACATTTTGAATGCCTTATGAACAGAGACTGAAGTGGCCCAGAATAATCTAAAAGGCCATTTCAGCACCTTCAGCTAATGAGCAATAAAATTTAACAGAATGCGCATTGGTGTCGCTTCCAGTGACGGCATGATACGGCTCAGTACATAATAAGAATAATTACATTTTCTGCTTAAGCTCTCAGCACATTCCATATTTCATTCTTGACCCTGTGATGGCTTTATGGTGCTGATATTATTAAAGTTACTAGCGCTAGCTAGAGGCTGTACTTTAGCCTGTTGTGCTACAGAACAGGAGTTTGAATAAATAGAGTAACTCGTTTTGTTTTGTCTTTTTTTTTTTTTTAAATAAAGGTGGGTAATTTCGAGTAACTTTTCACATAATTCAACAAATATCAGAAAACACACAAACTATGTCTGCGCATTTTGCCCCAAAATTCATTTTAGAGTTTTTAAATCAGACATGATGAGTTGCTGACTTGTGTTTTTGGTGAAACATCTTGCAAAACAAACTGAAGTATTCTCCTTTATATTATTCAAAAGTTCCATATAAATACTGCACTAGGCAGTTTGGTACAGTTTAGTGCAGGCTATGCCAGTTACTTTCAAACACTGTGTTGAAGTTAATAGTGACACACTAAGTTGGACTGGTACGGAGCAAGCTGTAGTGTTCATGGTCAATATTAGGCTGCGTCAAGTGTAGCATACATGAATTTCTATTTAAGAAGATGATGAAGATTAGATTCATCTCCCCAAATTCCATCTTTTATACTACCTTTAAAATATCTTGGGGTTAGAAATCGGCCATATAGCTTGTGAAACATGTGCTTATATCTTGTTGACTTCACTTAGCTAAATCCACAAAGAGAAATGGATATCATGGTAGCAACATCACATGGCAGCTTATCAAATAAGACTCTACTAGTGGCTCAAAACAAGTTAGAATGCAACTTATATCTAAGTAACTGTTTCCCCAAGCTATAACTCCTGATTACAAACCATAGGATATACTGTAATATCACCTGAAAAACAACAACAGAGCCAATGCAGTCCATGCACATGCACAGCACTGGATCACTACTGTCTATTAATGATATAAAAGAAGTAGAAACAACCAGATGCCTTTTTAAAGATACCTTAACCTCTCATTGATTATTTAATTTAAAACTATACAACTTTCAAACACTGCACACTGCATATTCTCTTGTTGTTCTGGTCTCACAGCCTTAACTGTGACCCACATTAAGTAGAGGATTACATTACTATGAATACGGATTATTTGGAATCTTTTCTCCTTGTGTGTGCTGCTGATCTCTCCAGATGACAGCACATTATTCATGTACTCCAAGAAGGACTCGTCTTTTATTTCGTTGTCAGTAAAGATGAAGCTGATGCCTTTTCCATGCTGGCCAGCTGTTCTGTACAAACTCTTCAGGTCATCCATCAGGTTGGATGTATTGTATGAGCTGGAAAAGAAAAGCATAAAATAAATATGCACACCCTTTCTTCACTAATAACTAATTTTACAGCTTCTAAAAATCATCCATACGTAGTTAAATGCAATCAAAAAGTGCAGCAGCAGAAAACTAGATCGCATAAAAACTTTAATTCATCTATTTATGTGCCAATTTGCATGAAATTTCTCATGAGATTGAAGCTCAAACTACATTTATTGGTGAGAGCGGTTTAAAAAAAAAAGTGTCGGCGCCCCAGTTTGAGGCTTGGACGATGAAAGTGAAGCACATCTTAGCTTGAAAGTTCACCTGCTTTAGTGTGTGAATGTCAAATTTATTGAATTATAAAGAGGCAGATGAAAAATAAGTTAGAGGGAAAATGGAAGAAGCTGCAAATTGGAGATATTAACTGCATAAACAACATGAGAGAGAAACCACAGATTACTTTCATCTGGTTCTTTAATGATTATCAGTGAGATGAGATACTCCATCCTGTAGTTAATAAGAAATTATAACAACAGCCCTAAGTGGCTGGGAGTTACGCTGTGACTGCCAGACTAGATACGCATTGCTGGTTATTAAAAATAAACACACCTGTTCCCAACTCAACCCAGCAAAAGTGATGAGTTGACCAGTTTGTAAAAGAAGAAATAATATTTGAGGACAAAATAATGGCAGTTTGAGAACAATGAAGCTAGTTAAGCAAGATACAGGTAAAGAGTAACCTCTCCACTCAAGGGAGAAAAGCTGCTTAAGTGAAAAGTAACATTGTGTCAGCCATAAGGATAAAGAGCCCGGACACAGACAGCATGACTACTGGCCACTCAGGGCTGCTGTGATGATAGAAATGCTTCTTTATATGCAGTCTAGTGTGCTTCTAAGAATCCACTGCAGCATATATACCAAAATAAATGCTTTTAAAAAATCTCTAGTAGGAATAATAGTGTTAGGATAACAAAGTTTAAAAGAAATTGTGTACATTAAAGCAACAAGAAAGTCTAAGTTACTGTACAGACAGAGGGAGAGAAAGAGAGTAAATTGGGTTTGCATGAAATAAGAGAACTATCTGTACTGGATGTGCATCTGAAAATCAGTTTTATGTGTGTATCAGAGAGAGCAGATGAAAAAGAAGGAAGGGGACACACAATAGAGGTATCCGTTTTCACCAGGGATAGCTGTGAAGCTAAGAGGACAAACATGTGGTTCATTAATATTAATAGGAAACATTAAAATCTGTTTGGCGAACAAACCGGTGGAAAGTGTGACAATAAATGAATGTAGGGACTGAAGGAGGAAACTACTTGACAGGTTTGGAAGCACGAGTTAGTGATGGTGAGTTAGTATGTTAGTGAAGCCAGAGCTTCTGAGATATCATATAATTAGTATGATATCTGTACCTCTAATGAGAATATACTAGCTGCTGGGCCTGAGAGCTGATAATGCAGAATGTTTCTCATCAGTGACAAAGGTTCTGAGTTTAATGGTTTGATTATAGATGATTATATGATTAATGATTAGATTATAACTAAATCTAACGCTTATAAAACAACTTTAGTTTGACATGTTTTGTGAAGAAATTACTCAGAAAAGGAAATCTGACAATGAAAGGTGTTACTACCACTCCACAATCCAATCCTTAGGAGGTTTACAACTTACACTACATCATTAATAATATTAATATTAATATTTGCCAGCACACTACCGTGTGAGCGTGATCTGGAAGATCTTGTATCCAGCTATGAACGAGGCCAATCTGGTCAGGCTCTGTTTGCCAGAACCCCCAACCCCCACCAGCAGGGCATTACCTCCCGGTGTTCGGATTATCCTCGACACCTACAAATACACACAGAGCTAGAGTCAAATAAGCATGTTTAGATTTGCAGTAAGTTGTAGGCAACAAAAGAAAATAGCAAGCAAAGTAAGAATACATTAAAAAGATAAAGTAGGAATCTGTGTCTGAGTGCAAATGTCTGGGAGTGAGCAACTGTTTGTGAACGCTCCACAATTTATACTCCTTGAAGTAAAACTGTTAGGATATTCCTTGGGCTTTAAGGTGGTCTGAAAACATTAATGGAGGACTTTGAAATGTAAAAACCCTGACTGATGAAAACGTTAGGAAGTGTAGATTATTTTGGTTGGCACAAACACGACAAAAAACTCTTTAGAGTACCTTGACCAAATGTATCATAGCATCCTGAAAGAAGACCATATCCATGCCAGTACCCCTAATACTTTCATTGTAATGGCTTAGGAACATGTTCAGACGGTCCTTTAAAGTCTCAAATGATTCAATAGGCTCGTACACTTTGGGCAAATCAAAGTCTGAGTCTTCTGGTTCTTCCCCTGTGAGGAAAAAAATGAAAGCAGGTCACAAAACTGAGAAAATCTCTTAAATATATATATATATTTCAATATAGTCAGACTCAGTAGTACCTGTGGCCTCAGGGGCATCTCGCAAGAAGTCAACAAAATATCTTTCTGCTACATAGTCCACCATATTCTTGTGCTCTTCACCAAGATGTTCTTCCACCAGCTTTGCCAGAGCCTGGTCAAACCACTCCACATCATCAGGCATCGTGAATCGATCCGCTATCACACGCTTGCACTCATGTTTCCAAAGTGCCATCAACGTCTGGAAAATATATGTTACGTTATTTTTCTGTTAGACAGAAGGTAATTAGCTACATGGAATAAAGTAATAATAATAAGTAATAACAAAGTAATGACTGGTAATAGGTAAAAGCACTGGGGTAGCTTAGTTACTGCAAAACTGTATTACTAGTGTATTATTTGACTTAGGATTTTTAATGTGAAGTCAGACTGTCTGCCGATATTTTTAACCTAGTTATTTTTGACCTCAGCAAGCCTCCTGTGACAGCTCTTGCCACTCAGTTTCATACTGCTGCCACTTCCCCTGTTTGTCACTTACTCAGTCATGCATATTTGTCCTTGGAAAAATCCTGCATGTGTGACCAAAAAAAATGTTTCTCCAGTGGAAATCTCAACATGTTCTCAAGTTTTTCTTAACTACTTGTCATGTTAGAAATGAGGTAATTAAGCATGCAAAATACATCTCACCTGGACAGAGGTGACAACTTCAGCATTGGTGCTGAGCATGCCTTGCCAGATCCTGGAGAGATCCCTCAGGTTAAAGATGTAGTGGAACTTTGCAGGAGTCGGAAGCATCTTGACCTTAGTCAGCTGCCAGAGACGACGCGTGAGGGAAACCAAACGAGGTACAGTGCTCTGGACCTCCTCGCTAAAACCACGTCCTGTGTAAAAGTGGCCCTCACCGATCACGCCTGTGTCATAAAGTCGATGTTTAGAAAAGTTATATATTTTTTTCCAAAGTAAAGGATACAGTGTGTTTCGTGAAATCACTGTATGGTGGCATTTATTAGTACTTAGTTCATCCCTCTAACTTGCTGTGATATATATATGATTGGCAACTATATTACAAGCACACAACACCTACACAACTGTCTGGAAATGGTAAAATAAGAACAAATAAAATAATGTATGTCTCTCAGGACATACATTATACATTATGCCTTAGACCTTGTCATGTATGAACATGTAATGCGAAGTAATCCCCAAAATATAAATGACTGCAGAAAAATGACTTCTTGCAGTGTTTTACCCACCAAATATCTTGTCTATCGAAGCATTGGAGGGCAGCGTGCAGTTAAAGATTGAGAACTGCCTTTTCAGTCTCTGTGGTATGTCATTACGGCCCCCTCCAGGATGAATCATTGCTGCCAGGAACTGAACATCCACAATATTTGTGAACTCTCCAGGTTTTTCCAGATTGAAGAAACCATTCTGTTCCATCAGCTGCCTGACAATCTCATTAGTCACCTGTGATTGAAAGCAAGAAGCTTAAATCAAGAAAAGTTTTGTTTTTCATTTATTTATCATTAACCAGTATTATGAATGAAAAAACACCAGTAGAAATGTTATAATGACCTGGTCTCCCCACTCATTGATGACAGGCATGTTGATGTCATCTATAAAAATTGACATTTTCTTCCCAGCAGGCGGTCCATAAGTGGTCCCCATCCTCTTATCAACATAGCTCTCAACTGACCTCTAAAAAAAAGGAAAAAAGGGAGGGATGAGGCAAGAAAAAGTACAGCGAGATAAAGAAAGAGATCTTTTAATTTCAACTGAAATGTAATTCATCACAGATCATCAATATCACACATGTTCATATTCTTTAATGGCAAATGAACACAGTCATGGTGTTGGTTTTCATTATAGACCTGCTCTGTGCATAAGGCATTGCCAGGTTGGCAATGCCTTATACAACTGCCCCCTGCCTTGCATTGAAACGATTACTTTCTTCCTGTCTTTGGCTGTGTGACTGCTGTCTACTCTTACTACTTCAGCTGTATCTCATCACTCGATCGGTCCCTGAGTGTGCGCAGTAAGGAGCCTATAATATGCCTTGTTACTCAGCTGTATTCCGCCCTCTTTCCTAGTTTGTGTCTATTTTGGTTTCACTGTACTTTGCATCCATCCTTCATATCTTTTGTTTTTGGTTTTACTACTATTTGTATAAGCCTTCAGCTAATTCCTGTGTTTGATCTCTTGGTGTTACGTTCTGTTGCATCAGCTTTCATTTTTAAAGTTTGCTCTTTATTCTTGTTTACCTGCCTGTGGTGTTCTCCCCTCTTTAACTGAACGCTCCTTTTAAGTTAAAAATTCACAGAGTGACACACTTCTGTTTCTTCTAAATTAAGAGAAACGTAGGCAGGTGACCTGCTGCTTTACCTGGAACATTAGTGGTGTAGTAGCAGAAGAGAAGTTGAGACTCTTGCCTATGTGGGTCTCAGGGTCATACTTTGACATGTAGCTCTTGATGATAACAGTCTTGGCTGTTCCTTGCTCTCCAATTAGCAAAACAGCCTATAACAAACATATTTAGATTTGCCATCAGTCCAAATTATCCCAACTAACTTCCACGTTATAGGATAACATGAGAAGGACGACAGTAGAACAAGACCGCGAACAGTTAACTGTGTCCTCCAATGCAAGAGAGGCACGTCTACGGCATATTCTATGAGGAAAGATCAAAGGGAAAGTAAGAGCATATCCTCTGCGTCTGCTGAGCATAAACACATGATGCTGGTTTTGTAGTTACATTTAAATGTTTATCCAAAGTTTACTTCAGGTTGTCTCTCTGGAGAAAGTACATGACTCATTGTCAAAGTCTAAAAACAGATGAGACCTTCATAAATGTAAATATAACACATCAGAGCTGCTTTTCCACCATCCCTGGACTCGCACCAGTTTGCATACAGGGAGAACCGGTCAACCGAGGATGCGATCGCCACAGTGCTGCACACATTACTGAAGCACTTGGAACACAGGAACACCTATGCACGGCTCCTCTTTGTAGACTACAGCTCGGCTTTTAATACCATCCGGCCATACAAACTCCGTCCCAAACTCCACCAACTGGGACTTAACTCCTCTCTGTGCAACTGGATTGTGGACTTCCTCACTAACCGTAGACAGAGTGTCAGAGTGGGTAAGAACACCTCTTCCACCCTTGTGGTCAACACCGGTGCCCCTCAGGGGTGTGTTCTGAGCCCTCTGCTATACACTCTCTTCACCCATGACTGTATTTCCTCCTGCGCGTCCAATCTCATTGTTAAGTTTGCAGATGACACTACAGTGCTCGGACTTATATCCAACAATGATGAGACAAACTATAGGACAGAGGTGCAACAACTAGAGTCATGGTGCCACGACAATAACTTGGTCTTAAACACCAAAAAGACCAAGGAGATCATTGTAGATTTCCGGAAGAGGGGTCATAACAACCATCTGCCTCTCTTCATTGGCAGTGAGGCGGTGGAGAGGGTGAGCAGTTTTAAATTCTTGGGGGTAACTGTGACCGAGGACCTGTCCTGGGGCAACCATATCACCTCAGTTGTACGGAAGGCCCAACAGCACCTCTACTACCTGAGGAGACTGCGGAGCGCACACATTCCCAGATCTCTGATGTTGAACTTCTACAACTGTGCCATCAGCAGCGTTCTGACGTATGGATTTCTAGTGTGGTTCCCCAGCTGCACCAAGGCCGATCAGCAAGCACTCCAGCGGGTGGTGAAAGAAGCTGGCAGAATTATTGGAACAAGTCTGCCAGAGATCAGTAATATCTTCCCCACTCGCTGTCTGAGGAGGGTGCACAGTATCCTGCGGGACCAACATCACCCTGCGCGCCACCTTTTCCATCTGCTGCCCTCAGGGAGAAGGTACAGGTCTATACAGGCCAGAACATCCAGACTGGCCAACAGCCTGTATCCACAGGCTGTGAGGCTCCTGAACTCTCTGCCCCCCTCTCACGGACAATAACCATATCCAACTTCTTAATAGCAATGAACTGGTCTGCATTGGTGCATCATATCTTTATTCTCTTCCCCCTCCTGCCCCCCCCCCCCCTCTTTCTTAAACAGATAACTATCATATCTGATATCATATCTCACAGTACAATAATATTGAATGGGTTGCACTGTTGTATTTTGTCATGTTTCTCAGGTCTTTGTCTGAATTTCTACGAACATTATTGCTAAGGATTGTCTTATTGCATTGGAGTCACACTGGGTTAAATATGTACACTTGGGTTTTAAGGGGTATTTATTATTTTCTTCTTTTTTTTGGGTTGTATGGAAGCCCCAAACGCAATTTCATTGTTCTTGACAATGACAATAAATAAATACTATAGAGGATTTAGAAAAGACACAAAACACTCAAGAACAGGAAGGTCAGATTAGACTTTGAAAACAGAAAACAGCTAAAAAGAGCCTTGCACAATTATCCAAAAACTAAAACTAAGATTGCTTGTGCCAGAATGATGGGAAAAGAAAAGTATGTGGAACATCATCACATTGTCTATCAAACATGGAGAAGGCAGTTTAACACTACGCGTTAAAGCATGCGCGTGTAGGCTGTCACTGGAAGCGGGTCACTAGTGTTTGCTGATGATGGAAATTACTCTAACTGGTAACCATACCTTGCCTTGCTTTGCAATAGTCTGGGTTAGGAAGTCTGTTCTAACGTTGTCCACATTGGGGACCAAAATTGAGCTGTACTCTGGTGTGAATTCAGATGGATAAATGTATTCCTCCACTCTGGTGTTCCAATGGACCCAATGACCTGGAAAAATATTTAATTAAATTTTAATAAGATAAAGCTTGTTGTAGAGATCAACACAAAATATGAAAAAAAAAATTCAAAATAATATTAATCCAAGGATATTAATTTAGTTTATCACTAAAAATAATTTTATATACACATATGTACTTTCCATAAGTACAACATGAGACATAATGTCTCTGCCTACCCAGTAACTAAACAACGCCATCTGACTGAAAGTTAATGAAGCCATGCTTACCATCTGCTGTGACATAGTAGTCAAACATGGTGTCCTCACTGTCAGGAGGAATGTCTGGCAAGTTTAGATGAATACTCTTGTTTCCTCTAAGCCAGATTTCCATCTTCCTCCGATCATCCAGTTCAAGTACGGCCCCAGCGCTCCACATTAGTGCAAAGACATAAAGCCGCTCCAAAAACTCTCTGGATAAATCGCCACACTGCTCCTGTAAATTGATATCCATTTTAAGATGAGGAAATTCAGGGATCATTAAAAGAACCCAAAAAGGAGATGAGCACTTCATAAGTTAGGCCAAGTCTATGAAACTGAACATACAAAATATATGGACAAAACTATGAGTCCCAGTCTGTATAATGGGTATAAATGTGCTTAAAAAGGTTTTGAAAACATAAATACAAGTTGGTCTCACTATAAATTTCCACTTCTACTTCAAGAGTCACTTATCAATGAAATATTCATTAGCTGCTGTTCGTGTGCATGTCCAGTGGATGGGAATACCTCACCTTAGGTGGTATGAGTCCCTGTAGCATGTTTATGCATTGCATGATTACAAAGGCCTCTAGCATGTCCATTTTGAACTCTAGTGACTGCACGCAGAAGCGGTAGAGCTCGGAGAAAGACGAAGAGAAGAGCTTTCTCAGTATCTCTGCCTCATGTGGGGACCGTTTCTTCAACCAGCCCTAGAAGCAGCAACAGCATGACTCTATTTAGTCAAAACTACATGCAGTGCACAGGTTTTAAATTATATGATTCACAAGTAAATATTGCCTTAATATACCTTGATTTCAAACTTTTACGAAATGAAACAAAAATAATTACAACCGGTTTTTCACCTCTAGTATGGGGATCCAGGTGAGCACAGAGGAGCTCATGAACACCATGCCATTGCGTGAGACGGTGGCTGGAGAGGCATTGTCGATGTTATGCGGCTCAAATACCACCTTGCAGTTGGGAGCCATTGGTATTTGGTCTCCATTTGCGAGTGTAAGAGTTCTGTTGTCATCCAAAACTGAATTTAGGTTTTCAATCCAGATGGCGTCAACTGGCCCATCCAGCACTATCCAGATGTGCTCTCCTGTGAGGGAAACAAAGTGTTTGTTTACATGATTACGAAAATGAGGTGGTATGAAGACCTTGTGCTGTCACCCTCAAGCAAAAATGAGCTACATTTCTGAATATGAATTTAGTGCAGACAAAAGAGTTCAAAATGTTTTCTTGGCTAACCAGCAATCATGAGCTATCAGTTTGCAAGAAAAACAACAACTGAGTCATTTATTTTGTGGAATTTTAAATATGAACAAAGAAATCCGTTTCTCCTCGCTCTCCTCCCAGTTGGAAAACATCCAAAAACAGAAACACAAAAGACAAATTGCGTCTGAAACAAGCAAAAGGCTGACGTTGTCTGACGTTCAGGCAATATCGCACGATAAAGCTGCTGTTTGAATGTGGTTTACACTCTAAATGCTGAGAAATCAGTTCCTTTGAATATGACTACTACATGAGCACGTGTTTTACACAGAAGTTACCAGATGATACACACAAGGCTGTTTCTGCATCAGTTAAAACACAATGAGCGTGGACAGCACACAGCTGTTTTCACAAAGTACTTCTTTTCTTTGAGGAATATCTACTTGACCCAGGAGCTGCTGCCCTGTCACATTGCCACATCTACTTTTCTACACTGGAATTCACTCTGTCCAAAGTAGCAAGCTCTGCAAATGAACAGGAAGTAGCAGCAGGAAAATAATGCAAATACGCAGAGAACACCCCACTCATAGATATGCAAAACACCATCAGAACAAGTAATTAATAGATGAGATGTGTACTTAGACGCATAAAAGCAAACATGGAATGCATACGCAATTGCCCGCAGACATTTTTAATTATCCGTGTAAGCTTAGAACTAAATAGGAAGATTAAACAGAGCTTTGTTTCCTTTGAACCTTCCAACGTTGTCCCAACGTATTAATACTTAATTGCAATAACCTACTTGAACTGGTTTGTCAAAGTTCTCATGGAAAACAATGTTTACCAATGATTTTTTGCTTTATTAATACCCAAGTGTGACATATGTGCACAATAAGAAACTTTTTGGACCTTTCTTTGCTCTCAGTGTTTTCCTCCACAGTGTAGAGAAGATGCCATCAGTCCAGTCATTTGTGGCCACATCTAGTCTGCCAAACATCTGAGGTGCAGTAATGGCTTTGGGGTTCATGCGCATCTCTCTGTGAGAATGACCACATTCTGGAAGAAAATTAGATATTAGCAGAAACATGTTCTGTTTTCCTAAAGTTAATATAATGGATAATATAATACTTTAATGGAGCAATAATTATATTAAACACATGACAAGGTCACAAAAGTAACAATATTACCCTAAAAATATGTAGATTTAATAAGATACCCCATAAATTAAATAGATATCTTGTCCCAGTATGAGTATATTTCTTCGGTTATTCTGTTCACATATTCGTGTCTACAGTACAATAGATTCAAAACAAGCTTACCACAAGTTGGTGTCTTTTTCTTTAAGCTCACATGCGACAAAATACACTAAATCCTACCTGTCATAGCTTTCATAAGCGTGTGTATACAAGTTGTCTTTCCAGCCCCACTGGGCCCCAGGGCCATCATGCCATGTCGGACTCTTTGAGTCTCGTACAGCTGGATGACCTTTAGCTTCCAAGGAGGATGGTTGATTAGGCCTGCATCCTCCACCTGAAGAAACAAAGTAGTTACAATTCCAGCTATTTTTGTAACAATAATGCTTTTACTGTATTTACAAGTATAATAACTTAGTATACAGTCGTGGTAAAAAGAAAGCACACCTTCAGTCAATTTTAAGGTTTCACACATCAAAACATCTTTTTTTTTTAAATTAAAAAAATGAAGCCAAAATGCAGAAGCAATATATGAAAAACTAAACTAATACTATCAAATGCACTTGCTTAACTGATCAGCAACAAAACAGCATAAAATCTAAAAGTTCCAACTTTTAATTGCATCTCTCCCTTCCTGCACTGTTTTTCACAAGTCCTCGGGTTAGGTCCTTTACAAATAATAAATGCCACTATTTGTATCCTTCTCGATGTCCTGTCCTGAGGTCTGACATGACAAATACGGCGGCCTCACTCTCCATTAGGCTTTTGGACCGTCTTACTCAGCCTTCGCATTTCTCTTTCTGCCTCTTTCCATTGTTTCCCCTTCCTGTTCCCCCCATCTTGCAAACTTGGTGTTACTGTGGATTTTCACTCTCCTCGTCAATAACAGATAAATCCATTCTCCAAACTCTCCTACCTGTTTGTCAATGGCAGCTTCTAGTTCAGGGTAGCCCGCTTTGTCAAGTTGGATGCCCGGGAAGAGGTCTTCAATCAAGCTCAGAAAAAGTGGCTCATCCTCATCGATCTAAACGCATGTGCACACAAATTTGCAAAACCCAGTGAAAACATGAAATATCAGCATGGTTATCTTTTTGATGCCCTATTGTGTACATTGTAGACTTACCAGTTTTGAAAGGTTCATGTCCCTTAGAACCCTCATGACAATGGTAGACTCTGTATCACTGGGGTTGGCTCGCTTGGCTGCTCCCAGAGTTCGCAGAACTGACAGAATGTTGCGCAGGCCAAAATCATAGTGAACCTGAACATTCATAAATATCATTTTAGTTTCATTTACATTAATGGAAACCCGTGCAACCTTGTTGTTAAGTCATGTGACAATGATACCTCCTCCAAACTAACTCCTTTTCTGACCCCATTCCTACAAGCATCACACTCTATTTTCAGCAGCCTGTGTGTCAGTAAGACTTTTTATGCATTTTTAGCTGCAGCTTGTTTATGCTCCCACACTCAGTGCAAGTTCTACCACTTTCCACTTGTTACTGCAAGGTTAAAAGGAAGATCTTCAATTTTTATACCTGCTTGGACAGTTGCTCCTCGCACAGCTTGTAAAGCGTGAAGAATTTGCGTGCAAGCTCCATGTTGTCGATAAACCCACAACTGGCCAGTTTTACCCTAATAATGATTTGACGGTCTGGAACCATCATGGCCACGGAGCGGAAGTTGATCTTCAGGTTTTCAGGAAGCTCCTGACGACCTGCATAACCTGGATTCTGATTACATGGAGAATAACAAAAAAAAAAGATATTAATGGAGTAAAACAGAAATAAAACATTTAATGATAATTAGGAGTAAATGCTACATTGCCCATTCTACTGCATTAGAAATTTAGATCAGTGGTCCCCGGGCCTCGGACCGGTACCGGTCCATGAGTCGTTTGGTACCGGGCCGCGAGAGTTGAGGCTCAGGTGTGAAATGTATGGTTTTCAGGGTTTTTATCGGTTTTCTGCGTTATTTTGTTATCGTTTTTATCGTTAACTCAGTTTTCCTGGGTCTTTTCACGTGTGTTATGAATAACTCTTCTATTTTTCAGTAGCGGTACTAGTTTTATTTTGTTGTATTTTTCCGCGACACCTTAAAGGCCGGTCCGTGAAAATATTGTTGGGCATAAACCGGTCCGTGGCGCAAAAAAGGTTGGAGACCGCTGATTTAGATGACAGACTAGAATGCAACAACAATGAAACTAAATGGATGAAGTTTATACTGGAATGTAGTTCATCTTCATCACAAACGCTATCCTTCAACTTCAGCAGACACAGCCTACAGACACAGCCTGTTTCACAAAGCTTGTCTATACTAATGTACACACACACACACACACACACACACACACACACACACACACACACACAGAATAAAAAAGAGGAAAATGATCTCTGACCCCTCTCGCCACAGGGAGGAATTATTCCACTGTTATGTTTAATGACTTGCCTCAGGACAGCAAATGAGGCAAGGAGATAAAGCGATTTAACTATTACTCTAAGAAATAAATCACATGAAATAGCAGGCAGAGCCCAAAGTTTAATTCAAAAACTGACTTATAAAATATTACATGTTAGAGTTCAATTCCATTTTAGTGTTATTTGTGATTCATTTCAGTTTTCAAGATTAAAAATTTTGCTTTAAAAAAAAAGGAATCATTATGCGATAAATCTAACAGCCAAGAGTAAATATTGATGTCCATGCATGCACAGCATGTCCAGGCACCATCTGAAACAGATACAGTTCATACACTTCAATATTCATTCTGTTAACTAAGGTGTCATTTACTGATGTTAAGAACTGCCTCCTTTAGATATTTCCTCTGACCAGTCAAATAGATATTAGCAGTCTTGTTCTACTTCCATCACTAACCATGGTAAGGAAGATGCCAAACTCTGGGTTCATGTCCACATTGTCTCCATCTGTGAAGACAAAATTTTTGCGACGTTCCTTCTTGCAGGTGAGAACTATCGCGATCTGCTGGGCTGCCACAGAAAGAACTGGGAGGTCGATGCGGTTGAACTCGTCAAAACAGCCCCACGAACCAGACTGAGCCAGACCTGGTAAATCACATAAACACAGAGCTATGGTCCGTCCGCTGCAAACAAATAAGATATCTGACATTACATATTGTGTGATTGTTGTTTTTTTTTATCTGTATTGTTATGATTTATTAGCAAAAAAAAAACCCCACAGGCCTATAACCTGATAACTCAAACCCTTAAACTTCTTTCTGGGTATATATTTATTGTCACGGTCCTGGGTCGGTGACCCAGTGTTTTGAGTTTTGTTGTGTTTTTGATCTTTGAGTTCATCATGGTTATCACTGTTAGTGTTTTGGTTTCTGTCTCAGTATTTCTAGCTCTCTAGTTTGTTGCTCTGTGATTTCTAGTTCTTGTTCCCGTGTCCCTATGTTCAGTGTCAAGTCTGTGTCTCTGTGCCTGTTGTGCTTCCAGTGTGTCTGGTTTTGCTTCACCTTGTCTCGTTAGCTCTGATTTCTCCCCGAGCTGTGTTTCCCTCCTGTCTCCCGTTCCTTGATTGCTCCAGTCCTGTGTTTTCCTTGCTCTGTGTCATGTCGTACCCTCACCATGCTGTCTGTTTTTTCCCCTCCGAATTCCTGAGGAAATTCTAGTTCCCAGTCCTGGTTTGTTTTCCTAGTTTGTGCTTCTTAGTTTTTAGACTCAAGTGTCCAGTTTAGTTTCGAGTTTTCTAGTTTGGGGTTTTGGTTTGTTTTTTGTGAAGTTTAATCTTTATGTAAAGCCTCCCAGCAATAAACGCTGCCTCTTTAAGTTGATTCTGTCTCATGAGTTCTGCAATTGGTACGTACTTCCTGCTTGCCACACAGTCTATCATGACACTTATAGCATGACTTTACTTAGTGATTCTCACCTTTAAATATTCTCCCCAAGCCTCTGAAGTCCATCTGGTCAGAGCAGTTGAAGACCACAACGTACTTTCCCAAACAGCGACCCATGTCTTTTATGGTCTCGGTCTTTCCTGATAACAAAAGGCAACATTTTCACAGCCTAAACTGAAATGCAACCATTTGTATGCTGATAGAAAACCTGACAACAAATGATCTCATAATAGAAACTATCAAAGCTAACTCTGTAATGAAGCCGTTCCCGACTGAGATAGCTGTGTTGTTTGATTCTTCATTTAAATGACCTGAGTTGTATAGAGTCTAGAAGGGTAAATTATCTATATTTAAAATGGTTAAATTCAATTACTTTAACACTTGGCAAACCTTGGAACAGCTTTTTAACATGTCTGTCCCATTCCGAAATCATAAGTTTTGCATACCAGTTCTAGGTTTTCATTCCTATAAAATGTTGCATTTTCTTTTTGATTCAATGTAATTTCCAAAAAATAGATAGATACTGTGTGACTAATTTTCATACCTGTTCCAGCTGGACCAGCAGGTGCTCCACCCATACTCATACCAAGAGCTTGGGCTAAAGTGATGTAACACCTGTCCAATTGTAGACACACAAACATAATAACAATCTAATTTCATAAATCATGAATCATTTCATAAATTCATAAGCTAATAATATCCATACTCAAAATGACCACAAATGAACGTGATCTCATTCTCCACAAGGTTCAAGGATTAAGCTTTAGAACCCTGCCCCTGAAGCTGATGGGGATTCAGCGATTTGCTCAAGGACACATCAGCAATCAGGATGACTGACAACAGGACCTAGCCCTCTGGTCACTGGTCTCCATCTTCATTACAATGACTGACCTCGGGGTAAAAATCATGGTAAAGCTGGGATACTGACATATTTTCTCTCCTTCAGCAGATACAGATTAATTCTGACCACTCCGTAACCAGATTTACTTTTTTCATCCCAACATCTTTTTTGCCACAATTTAGGACCACTTGCACCTTTCCCTTTTTTAACGTGATGTGGTGGCAGCGAGGAGGTAGGACAATGATAGCAAGCAAAACAAAGAAGAAAGACAGCATGAGAAAATGATGGAAAAGCAGAGCTGTCTTGGCGCCTCTAGCCATAAGGCCAGCATGCCACTTTTTTGGAGAGCTGCTGTCTGATGTTAGATGGTAACTCCCTCCCTAGTGCTGTCCTCTCACATCTCCTCCTTGTCTCTCCTCATCTTTTTTTCCCTCCTTGTCTCTTCTCATATTTTACCCTCTGTGTCTGTTACTAAGACACTTCTTGTTGTTGGACTGCTGTCTCCCTCACTCTGTCTGATCCTCTTTCCTTTTCTTTCTGTCATTCATATCGCCTGTTAGTTACAGATGTGATGATCGCTGTGTAAGACTGCTTCATCCTGCTTCATCCTGCTTTCTAATTTCTCATCCTCACAGTCCCCGAGTTGTCTTTTTTTCTTTGCTCTTGTTGGCTGTCGTTGTAGTCATTAAATTCAAAATGAGCCAATATTTTATCTCAAAATAGTTTTCTCAGTTTTAAACATTTGCTAGATTTATTATATGGGTTTATAAGACTTGCGAATCATTGCATCCTATTTTAACTTACATTTTGGAGCATCCCAACTTTCTTTAGAATTTATTTTGGAGTTTATTACAATGTTCATAGTAGATTGCCTCTTTAGGCTACACAGGTTTCTGTTTTTGAGCAGCGCCGTCCTTGCTCCACAAGGATAGCCAGTTGTGGTCGAATCAATGTTTTAAAACGTTTGCGGATTAGTTCCTGGATTTGGACAATGACTTACTTGAGATGGGAAGGAGTTGAGGAAGTCAATTAGCTGGAAGCCAGAGTCCTGGATAGCCAGAGCAGCTTGTCTGATCACAAGGTGCAAAGACCTCTGGGATTCTTTCAGCAGAGCATTGAGCCACACCTCCACGTTCCCTTCAGCTGTGACGGGACGATCCAGCTCCACAGTCTCTCCCTCGCGTGATGACACGGCCAGAATGCGGTCATATATCTGTGAAAGGCAACACTGATTAGATCGATTATTATAACTACAATGATGAAGTTATTTTTCTTATAAAAAGTATATTTTTCAAATTCTACATTACTCTGATTAGTTCATTCAATTTGACATTAAAGCAGCTATTATATTTTATTACTTTCATGTTACAATCACATATTTTTCAGAAGGTTAAGTGTTTAAGATAAACAACAAAAAAAGAACATAATCCACCTTTTCATGAAACTGGACACACTTGATATTGTCAAAGACATTGAGAAGGTGGGCCTGGATGGTGTGGGAGTCAGAGGCCTGGCCCAGGATCTCCAGCAGGGCAGGATCAGAGACAAAGAAGAAACGAGGAAACAGCAGACGCTTCTTCTCCAGATAACTGTTTGACCACATAATTTTAAAAAAATCAATACAAAGTATCATCTGACAGACAATACAATAAACCAGATAGTTAACTGTACAGCATAAAAAAGGAAATCAGTCACTTCACTTACCCTCACTACTGATTATCGTTTAAAATCTTCTACCTTTCTTTTGGTGGTTAAGTTCATTAGAACCTAAAAATAAGGGCCATGGTGGTGTTTTAAGTTTTTTCTACTCACCCTGTTAGAGACTTCTGACAGATCTCCAGCTGTTCGAGGAGATGTGGAAGCAGCTGTCCCATGGTCTCATCCCCCACGCATGACTGTACCACATTGGGCATTTCATGGGCTCGCATCATGATCTTCACCCATGACTTATCAATGTTAGAGAAACGCTTTGCTTCCTAAAAAGATTGAGTTAGTCAATTATCTCATGATCACTGTTTGACTGTTTTATTATTTTATTTTGTATTTGGTTATTTCTTTTAAATGCTTGGACGCTGTTTGGCGCTGATTTTAGAATTAAGCTCGTAAAACAATCTTACAAAGGCAACATTTCACTATTATTTCTTCTTCTTTTAAATGTCAAAACACTGTGGCCTGAAAACATTGCCTGGACCAGTGATTTATTTTGCTCAAGAGACTGAAATATAATTTTTGAAAATGAAAATAAAAGAAACTCAACGCCTGGCACATTAATGCACTACTGCACCTAAACACCCAGAATATTGTCCAGAAATCTGATAATGATGTAAAGATAGAATTTTTTTATGTAAATTGTGTAACTGCAAATGAGTAATTTCAGTTCAGTTCACTTGTTTGCCTTTTAAACTGAAATTGCCTTTTAAACTGCATTTGGAGTCCATGTTTAAGCCTGATAACCAATATGAATCACATCCTGAAATGTTGTTCACCTTAGGCAACTGTTTGGCGATATCTCCACCCACAAACACAGCCTCCAGATAGATCCACAGGTTCTGGACAGTCATCCAGTGCTCGATAATATCAGTGGTGTTGGAGAGATTCTGAACCCACTTCTGAATCTGGGCTTTAAATGGGGTGTTGTACCTGAAAAAGAAGGTAAATCTTCACGTTCGCCTTACTTAGGGACGCACACCTGTGTGTGGCTCGTCTAATGTCTAGATTTCCCACAGCTGTGGAAGAAGATCATCACTACCGACACTAATGATAATGACACTCAACACTGCCGTACCGGTTGCTCATAAGGGATCCCAAGATCATTAGGCTATCCTCCATGCTGGCAATGATCTCTGATGTGCTGTCTCCTCTCAGCAGCAACTCCCCACGGGTCTTAAAACTGGCAAATGTAAAAGTCTTGTTGTCCCACTCAGCGATCACTTGCTTCAGCTTTTGTTCAATATCACGCTCTTTCACAGCACTGATGCAGATATCCTGCACAAGAATCCCGCCCCCCAAATGTTTTTAAATGTTAGCAATAAAAATGCTGATGGCAAACAGATGCATATGCACTGAAAAAACAGGATTGGTGTTTGCACTGAACAGGACCACCTATCAGTTAATTCAATATATTACTCTTTAAACTTTTTAAATGTTTTCATTTCCTCCAAACAATTTTCCAAACTTGTATTTTATTTGGAATTTATTATATCAAATAAAAAAGAAAACACATTGAATTAGCAGCTAATGATTCGTTTGTACATCAATCTCTTCTTTATACTTGAGTAGAGGAGCCTCCATTATGTTACGCAGCTTGAATGTATCAGTTTCCACCTCAAAGGTATGGCCAGTCACCTGGATACAAAACAGGACAAATTACAGCTATTATCATTATCATTAGGTTCTGGTGATGACTTGATTTCAGTCAATAACATTCAGTTGCAGTGCTACACCAGTGGCCATGTTTCACTAACCTCCGTTATCCTCTTCCAGTGCCGGGCCATCATTGCTTTGTTAGTCATGAGTTCCAGCAGGGGGCAGCACTCACTGAATTCATCAATCGTTTTCTTCAGATCCTGAAAGGCCTGCCACTCTTTCAGAGCACGAGGCAGTTTTCGACACCTGGTAGTTCACAGGACGTGACAGTCAAACTCATATTTATTGTCTTCTTTCTAAACTACACTTTAGCTTTGCTGAAGTCAAGTAAAGTTGACATGAACTAGATTAGATGTATAGTTGACATTTTGTTTGTTAAAGGAAAAGTATTACAACACACTTCAAGTTTGGTATTAACGCTACAAGAGTCATTGGATTGGACAACTTGTTGAGTATCCTTCCTTACTAGCACAGAGCAAAAGTTCATGCATCAGTGTCTGTTCATAGCTTCACTCAACCAAATCAACACCTCCACAACAGATAGCTGACATTTCTGCCAGAGGAAACAAATATCCTCTCTTCTTCAGCTCTGACTATAGCTCTATATTTTCCTTCTGACTGCTTCTAATGTTTATCTAGATTTTCATTGTCAAGTAATCCCTTCCAGCTATATTAAAACTTGTTCTTAATTTCTTTAGGTAAAATAAACTAGCCTGTAGCCTATTAGCCTCTTTCCCCTTCAGTGTCTATTTGACACATGCTGGACAAATGTGACCACATAAAGGGCAAAGATTAGCTTTGCATTGTGAGACTGAAATATTAATGCAGTGTTGATGAAGAACAGGAAGCTTTGTTTCTGCCACTGGAAAAAAAAACAACTTTTTTTGTTGTTATGTAAAACTTTTGGGTTAGTATTTCGAAATTATAACATCTCGAAACAAGTTTCCATATTGTAGCAAGTGAGAGGAAGCAGTTTCTTTAATGCCTGAAAATAAGAGTGATGTTTATGGATGGACTAATGAAAATCATTTAATTTAATTCTGCTTTTTTTTTTTTCTCTTTGTGATGTCACCAATTCCTGCAGTAATGAGAGGGCTTGATTACACAGTATGAGAAGGTTATTTTCTCACATAGTCAGTTTTGTTTGTTTCCAGTTCAGCTTCTTTCCTGAAAACGTCTCCTTCTTCATTAACATATTTTAAGCTCATGTTACTACATCTACAGTTAAAAGAGTTCAACAGTTGCTTGAATAAAAAACAAACAAATAAATTGCCAAACCTCGTCTGAAAGTCGAGCAGCTCATTATTAATCTTCTCGATGCAGATGTCAGCCCAGAGGATATCATAGTAGCCATTACCTGTATCGATGACATTGTTGTAAAGGCCGTACAACTTCTGCAGCAGAGCCAGTTGCTTCCTAATCTCCAATAGCTGAGGATGCTGGGTAACAGGAAGTCCAAAGAGCTCTTCGCCTCCCGTGTAAGTGATGTACTTCCTGAACAGGTTGTCAAATCGATTCTGAAGAGGAGAAGAGCTACGATTAGGTACAGCTTACGCTCTGATGGACTTTAAAACATTACACATTTGAGGTAAAACATTTGCAATTATCTGAGTATAATTTATACAGAATAAAAAATCTGTCTTTTGCTAACCATGAAATAGAAACTGTAACAGTATAATAATAGTAATAATAATAATAAAAATATAATAGCTCTTTTAACATCAGTTTCAAGTAACTACTTTTCTGAGGCATCAGGTCAATGCAGGATCTAAATATTTACTAACTGACAGAGAGACAAAATAATTAATCACTAACCAACCTGGAACATGATCAGCCGGTCACTGGCATCTTGGGGTGCAAGTCCCACAACCATGGGACCATCCTTAAACAGAGAGGGAAAAGTGTCATTTTAGTAGCTATTATTAAAACTAACCTTAACTGTAATTAACTGAGCATTTATTTGTTGAATTAAAATAAAAAGTTTAATTGAAACAGAGCAAACAGCCATAGATACTTTACCTTTTCATAATCTTGATAAAAGTGTTGGCAGTCTTCCAGAAAGGTCTCCACATTGCTGACCAGTTCTTCTCTGAAGTTTGGCTGCAAGGCGACCAGCTCGTTCTGCACCTCTGTGCTCCGGGACAAGAGCTTTTCCCAAGTGTAGCGCAGAGTATCCACTTTTTCAGCCTCCTCTTTAGCCACTGACAGTTCATACTTATGGAGCATGGCATAGGACTCCTGTGAGGAAAAATAAGATACTAAGTCTTCCACCTGACAAAAACTAGAATGTGCAAATGTGTAATTATTTCTTTCTGAGCTTCTTGTACAGACTCATAAAGTCAAACAGCTAAAAATGTCTCTTTCCCACTGTGTGTATTTGTGTGTATAAAAAGAGCTTCGATAAATATGTGATGCTGTGGTTTACCTCTATGGGCCCAACTTGAAAATCAATAGATATCTGGTGCTCTCTGATCTCCTTCAGTGCGGCCATGGCAATACGAATATCATCCAGGTCTTTGATCTGTCGATTCAGTTTCTTTCCTGCTTCATCTACAAAAGCAAAAATGTGCTCCATCTCTGAGCGACATTTCCTGTTACAGTAAAGTCCGTAGTCCACCATCCAATTCTTGATTTCAGCAGAGAGGGACATCTTTAAGGGTGCTGGCAGGAAGTAATATGAGCATGCAGAGAGCATCATTTAACTTGCTGAAAATCTCAAAAATCTCATTCATGCCGGTTTTAAATTTGTAACTTAATAAGACCTGTGAATAGCGCCAAGGCTCCTACAGCAATATACTCTGGTTCAGAGTTTACTTCCAGCTCTAGATCTCGATAGAAAAGAATCTGGCTCTCAAACTCCGATAACAAGGGACTCCCCTCGATAAATCTGTTCAAAACACAAACAAAAATAGCACTAGTGCGATGTCAGATAAGCAGATTTATATAGAAACCATACATTTCAACGTACTTCCTCATGGTCTCTTCACGGTCTTTCCTCCAGATGTGATGGTAACGGCTAAAGTGATGTAGAGCGGTCACCACTTCCTGCACATTAATATCAACAGGAGAATATGAAATGAAGTGCACTTATAGAAAAATAAAAGACATTTATATTCATTAAATATACAGAAATATAGATGAAAATATCTGTTGTAAATGTGGGATAAAGAAATATAAAAAGTGTATGGCATGATTTAATAAAAGACAGCTAAGTTTGGATTAGTTTCATATAAAAAATAGCTTAATTAAGTGCCATGTACCTTTTTACTGGAGGTGATAGAGGTGCTAAGTACAGAGATTAGCTTGGCTATTTCCTTGTTCTCAGACACACTCTTGTAGTAATTTCTGGCTTGGAACGGGATGGCCTGGATCATAGAAGCTGACATGTCTGAGGTACTGCCATCTGAAAATGACAGAATTTCACAGAAAACACATTGAGCAGAAATGATGGACATTATTCTTCCAAATATTAACTTCTGGGCTTTTAAAATAATTATATGTTACAGGTCTTTTTACAAGAGAACATGTTAATAATGGAATTACTTCCATTTAGTTTTTCTCTCTCTGTATATATAATTTCTAAAAGTAAAATGTGCTTTTCATAGTGGAAATTGATTATCCCTGCCGCTTTCTAATTAAATATGTATTTAATTTGCATTAAATATGAAATTCTTGAATATTTTCCTCCCCAAGCAATATTATGTGTTTCTGCCCCTGGTCAGATATTTGCTTGCTCTGCTGAGCTGTAAAATCGAGTTGTAATTGTATGCTGAAAACAGCAAATCTTAAAATTTTAAAAATGAGTGAGCTGACACAGTTGGGAGCTGTTGAAGGTCTGAGGTTAAGCTATGAAAGTGATAATGTTCTCTATTACCAGCCAAGCTTCTGTATGTTGTTGCTCCGTCCTCTGTTTCGCTCTCAGAGCTGTCTTGTTTCAGTGCTGCCATTCGCCTTTCATTCATTTGTCTCTGGAAAGGGGAATGTAAAACCTCCGGGTTTATTTAGTACACTGCTGGACCACGACAATATTAGTTTAAAAAGAGCAGTTCTAACAGTTTATTACAGTTATCAAGCTAAATGTCACAAATTGATTTTTCCTTTATTCACCTTAGATATCCTTTCTTTGCTCCACTGGCTGACTCCTTTGCTGACACTGACTACACACTCTACAGCGCGGTTTAGAGCCTGTTGAACCTCCTCCAAAGCTGGAACCATGACAATGTTAGGGATGGAAAGGGTCATGTTTACTCTGAAGATTGCATGGTGATCGCTGCTTTTGCCATGGCTGGTTGGGTCACTTGCAGCTTCAGAGGGAGAGAAGGGTAACACACATAAAGTATTGGAATAGACATTTTATGAGCTTATTTTAAATATTTTAGGCCTTTACAGAAATATAGCAAACAATTAAACAAGACGCACCAGAGAAGTGTATGAGCGAGGACGTATGTATGCGCTTGCGCAACATCTCAAGGGTGTTGCGTGTCACTTTGAGCAAGGCATCCACATTACGGTGGTTGAAGTAGGACAGCAGCTCCTGGGCTTCCTGCTCCATCACTTCCATCAAGTCCCTCTTCTTCTTCCTCCTCACCAACGGAGAAGAAGGACCAACACTAGCAGAACGTAGCAGCGTGTTTCTGGAGAAGAGACGCTCGTCATCACCTAAGAAGGTGACACGTTTACAGTCAATACGAACACCTTCAGCAACACTTCACCTTGAATAAATCAGCATTATAATAAAAGTAAAAACAACAAGGTCCTAAAAAAGGTAATCCCCTTTCCTTTAAAAACCTTTGAACTGCCTTTTTTAACTTGTCTCTTACAGCATTGAATCATAATTATCACACTGTATTGTGTTTGATCGTGAAAGGAAACTGTCAGCATACCTTCACTGTCATTGTGGTCTATGGTCTTGCTCTCTGTGCAGCTTTCTTCCTCAAACTTCTCCACCTCCTCTCTCTGATTGTGGTCAAACTCTAGCAGCATGTTGATCAGTTCATTAGCTGCCTCCTCCACCAGTGAGCTCTTCATGTTCACTTTCTGGGCTTGTCTTATGCAAAGGTCCTAGACACATGCAGATATACAGTTCAGTTCAATGTCATTAATCTTTAGAATAAGAAATAATGTTTAAATACAGAAAAAAGTATTTTAAATGTGTGAGAATTACCAAAACCACTTAATAAATATTGATAGCATCTTTCAGATGTCTGCATAGTTACACAGACTTAGTAGAGCAACAATAACCCAGCGGATACTTTTATTTTATTTGTCTTCGTTTACCCTGGTGGTTTGAACAAACTCCTCACAGGTCACAGGCTCATCCTCTGGCAGGACACACAGGTTGGATATGCTCATCTCCTGCAGTACTGCTTCTATTCTAAACTCCACCAGGTCATTCACTCTGTCCATCAGCAACTCAAGATCAGCTAAACAACATTTTTTGCTTACCCAACACTTTGTCGATGCGGTCGAGATACTTGTCAATATTCAGAGATGTCCAGTTGAGGGAGGTCAAACCCGGTTGTATAGCCTCATCCACCTGTCAAGTAAGTCATGTATGGTATGATGATGGTGATGCACTTTGTAAGCAACCTGCTGTGACAGTCAGTCTCATACCTGTCACCAGTTTAATGCTTAGAAAAGATTCATGACGAAACCAAGCAACAATAAAAAAGGATCTAACATTTTTTTGTGTGTTCTTCTGACTTACTAGAGACAACTGAAAATAAAAACATAAAATCAAATGAAATCAAATAAAATGAGTCCTATTTTGAACTTTTATGTAATCACATGACGCTCGATCATGGGATGCTGGGTTGGACTGAAATGCAGGACTTTGCAGAGAAATATAAAATCAAAACAAAGCTTTATTAGCTAGCACTGGCAAACATAATTTAGCTAACTGGAGCGCGCACAACATGAAGGATTTGACATCGACATGATAAAGAACAGAGGGAAACCATCCATCCTTAGACTACGATGACTGAGAACCTTCACAGACACATCCATCCATCCATTTTCTTACCCTTATCCGGGGCTGGGTCTTGGGGCAGCAGCCTAAGTAGAGAAGCTGAGACCTCCCTCTCCCCAGTCACCTCCTCCACTACCCAAAGCTCATGACCACATGTGAGGGTAGGGACAAAAACTAACTTTGAGTCAAGCTCAGTTGCTTTGATCTCTTGCCCAAGATGTTGATTTTTTTTATTTTTACCAAAGTTCATTTTTTGGGTTAAATAAAAAACACTTTTTTGGACTTTAACCTGTGCCTGACTGTCCTTTACTGTTCGGTCAATCACTCTAGGATTCCCAATCCCAGCCGGCCACCTCGCACCAAGGGCGCGTCTCCAGGAGACTAGTTCCAGAGCCCAAGCCATTCACATCCACCATATCTAGCCGCTACCTCTCAACACTCACACACTAACTCAGGCTCCTTCTCCATGAGAGAGGTGACATTCCATGTCCCAATTGCTAGTTTTGGTAGCCGAGGGTCGGTCCACTTACCTTAGCTACATGTGGCATGGCCAGCTGTTCAAAGACACTCTGAATCTTGGCACGCACTCTAGTGTTCTCGCTCAACATCAGCTGAAATGAGATAGATGCATGTTGGAGCATTTTTGCAATCACACAAAAGGGATGAACTGAATTTTTCAGTTGACAATAAAATGGGTTTTTGTCGATTTTAGTCATTTTAAAAAATCTGTGTGGAATTTAAACACAATTCCAGGATGTTTTATACTCCTACAGGGAGTGCAGAATTATTAGGCAAGTTGTATTTTTGAGGAATAATTTTATTATTGAACAACAACCATGTTCTCAATGAACCCAAAAAACTCATTAATATCAAAGCTGAATGTTTTTGGAAGTAGTTTTTAGTTTGTTTTTAGTTTTAGCTATTTTAGGGGGATATCTGTGTGTGCAGGTGACTATTACTGTGCATAATTATTAGGCAACTTAACAAAAAACAAATATATACCCATTTCAATTATTTATTTTTACCAGTGAAACCAATATAACATCTCCACATTCACAAATATACATTTCTGACATTCAAAAACAAAACAAAAACAAATCAGCGACCAATATAGCCACCTTTCTTTGCAAGGACACTCAAAAGCCTGCCATCCATGGATTCTGTCAGTGTTTTGATCTGTTCACCATCAACATTGCGTGCAGCAGCAACCACAGCCTCCCAGACACTGTTCAGAGAGGTGTACTGTTTTCCCTCCTTGTAAATCTCACATTTGATGATGGACCACAGGTTCTCAATGGGGTTCAGATCAGGTGAACAAGGTGGCCATGTCATTAGTTTTTCTTCTTTTATACCCTTTCTTGCCAGCCACGCTGTGGAGTACTTGGACGCGTGTGATGGAGCATTGTCCTGCATGGAAATCATGTTTTTCTTGAAGGATGCAGACTTCTTCCTGTACCACTGCTTGAAGAAGGTGTCTTCCAGAAACTGGCAGTAGGACTGGGAGTTGAGCTTGACTCCATCCTCAACCCGAAAAGGCCCCACAAGCTCATCTTTGATGATACCAGCCCAAACCAGTACTCCACCTCCACCTTGCTGGCGTCTGAGTCGGACTGGAGCTCTCTGCCCTTTACCAATCCAGCCACGGGCCCATCCATCTGGCCCATCAAGACTCACTTTCATTTCATCAGTCCATAAAACCTTAGAAAAATCAGTCTTGAGATATTTCTTGGCCCAGTCTTGACGTTTCAGCTTGTGTGTCTTGTTCAGTGGTGGTCCTCTTTCAGCCTATCTTACCTTGGCCATGTCTCTGAGTATTGCACACCTTGTGCTTTTGGGCACTCCAGTGATGTTGCAGCTCTGAAATATGGCCAAACTGGTGGCAAGTGGCATCTTGGCAGCTGCATGCTTGACTTTTCTCAGTTCATGGGCAGTTATTTTGCGCCTTGGTTTTTCCACACGCTTCTTGCGACCCTGTTGACTATTTTGAATGAAACGCTCGATTGTTCGATGATCACGCTTCAGAAGCTTTGCAATTTTGAGACTGCTGCATCCCTCTGCAAGATATCTCACTATTTTTGACTTTTCTGTGCCTGTCAAGTCCTTCTTTTGACCCATTTTGCCAAAGGAAAGGACGTTGCCTAATAATTATGCACACCTGATATAGGGTGTTGATGTCATTAGACCACACCCCTTCTCATTACAGGGATGCACATCACCTAATATGCTTAATTGGTAGTAGGCTTTCGAGCCTATACAGCTTGGAGTAAGACAACATGCATGAAGAGGATGATGTGGACAAAATACTCATTTGCCTAATAATTCTGCACTCCCTGTAGTTACATGCAGCTTTGATCATTTGGTTGTTCACTGTATGCATTTTTGAAATTTTAGCTACAACTGTGTGCTATGCTCACCTGTATTCTATTGTAGTGTTTCTTAAAGACGTCCTGTTTTTGCAGCAGTAGAAGAGCAAAGGGAGGGATTGCCAAATTCATCTTTGTCATGCAGTTCACCTCTCTGATCTGCGTCAGAATCTCTGGGTCAAAGTTCACAAATAACTCGCCAGTTTCTGGAGATCTGACCAGAAGAGAGGCTTGCAGGCCAACTTTGGCATCCTCCATCTGCGTTGAGGTGTTTAGTGAGGTTTATGTGAAGAGATGCAGGGAAAATGTGTGAATAAGAGGGGAGAAAAGATGTTCATTCAGTTTGTGTTTCAGATCCTCAAACTAATTTTAATATTAGACAAAGATAACCCAAGTATGGACAAAATGTAGTTTTTTCCAGCAAGAACTGCAATGATTCTTTTATCTCGCTGTAGAAGAACTTTGCCTCTTTCTTGTTTACAGAATTGTTTTAATTCAGCCACACTAGAAGGTTTTCAAGGACAAGTCATGGCAAAACACCTCAATCTGATTTAACTCCAGACTTTGACCGGGCCACTCCAAACCCTTCATTTTGTTTATTTATTTATTTGTCATTTCCACTTTATTTGTCAGTGACCAAGCAAAAACAGAACCTCTGTAGAGAAAGGATGCATTGTACCAGATTTAGCTGCTAGCTTGTTTTCATCTGCAGCTCCTGAGACGTTGAGACATTCATAGGTGGACTTCCTGGTGTTTTTCACATCTGTTGTCCTGCTACATAACCCAATTACACTTCAGTTTGTGCCACTTCAAGGCACAAACTGATGGCCAGACATTGTCCTTCAGGAGCTGGTGTGATATTGCTTTTATGAAATGCTGCATTAGTTTTGTGCTGGATGTCACTCTCATCAGTCCACAAAATATATCGGGGAGCATTAAGATGTTTTTTGGCAGATCTGAGTTTGGCAACAGTGGGACTGATTTGATGAAAGAGTTTTCATAGTTGACAGTTTAGTTTTTACAATGGGGTTTAGTGTTTTAGCAATTCAGAAAAACTCTAATACACCTGTGCTTTTCCCAGCAACTGAGGCTTTTACCCTGCACAGTTTAAGGTATGATAAAGCACTGACCTTATAAATGGCACAAAATACACATTTTAGCTGGGAGCTGGTCATTCACAGGGGAAAGGCTCCATTGTACAACAACAACAACAGTAGTAATAGTAATAATAAATTATTGTTAGTCAGGCAAGTATATCATATACCAAACATGCTTCCAAACTAATGACATTTTTTGCATTCTTCACATCAGGTCAAAATGTACTTTTTTTTAAAAAGTGACTGGCACTGCGGAAATGGATCTACAGCACCACTTAAGAAATTTTAAAGAACTTCTAACAACTTATTTACAGCTTGAAATACGTGTATGACATTTATTACACACAGATTCAGTGAACCCAATCCAAAGAGGAAGTCTGGAAGTCCGCCATTTTGAATGTAAAATGACATTTTGGCACAGTTTTAGTGTTTTCCAGGCATCGCTGGTTTACACATTCGCCTGCAAAGTGAGAGGTCACTGGTTAAATTCCATTTGGTTACTTCAGGAACTTTTTGGGGTTACTTCAGAAAGGGACATCTTCGTCAAAGCCATGTTTGTGGTGGAATTTTGATCATTTATCACTGGACATAAGATTTTCATCTCTAAAAATGTATTTTGTCCAGTCTGTCCCAAACTTCACACTTTTGATGACAGTCTGGCGACGACTACATGCCAATATCTGGTCACACATGGTGCCACAGTTCTCATATAACATTTTAATCAAGACTACCCCACTGTGATTGAAGCATTTCTTGCAAAACAATCATAACCAAACAAAACCTTTCCTGTTCTGTAAATGAACAGTAGGACAAAATGATTACTAGTCATTGCGGAAAGCACAATTAATGTTTTTGTTTACATCGTTGGAACGAGGAAAAATTCCCCCACCACAAAAACAGAAATACTCATGAAAGCAACCTGTAGTGCAAACACGAGGGCTGAATTTATTACTTCCTGCACTAGAAACCTGCCGATGTTGCTGATATGGATAGATCACCAGTCTTCCTTGTCTTTATCTTATTATCTCCTGTTGAGATGTCGCAGCAGAAAATGCAGCCTGGCCTGTTGAAACATTGTTTTTTTTTAGTGTTTCAACTGAAAAAATAGAATGCCTTTGATCCAAATGGAATGCATCTTGTGAAAAAAGGTGACATCTTGTGACATCACAAGATGATGACATAGATCCTTTGTTATGTCATCATCTTGCTGAGAGAAAAAACCCTTAAGTAGGAGCTTTGCTCTGTTAAACTTTAATGCTCAACGGACCTTGACCTGACAGCAAGCAAACCCTTTTTGGAGAGTTTTGAGAGAATTTTACTTAGCAATTCACCGACCAAGCCGACACATTTCACCATGTCAGCTCACCCATCCTTCAGCTCAAATGAGCTTGGATTAGTTAAAGGGAGCATTTTGGGAAAGCACTACAAGGTAGAGGCTTTCCTCGGAGAAGGGGGCTTTGGTATTGTAGCCAAATGTCGTGATACCATGACTAACCGAGCTGTGGCTATTAAAGTGAACAAGAGCCGCCCTGATATTCTGCAACAGGCGAAATTGGAAATTTTCATCCTGGAGCAGCTGCGAAGGTTGGATTCAGATGCCGCCAACATTGTTCAATGGGACGGCTTTTTTCACGACGGAGAGCGGGTTTGCCTGAAATTTGAACTCCTTGATCAATGCCTGAGGGACTACATATGGGACCGGAAAAACCACTGTCTCCCCATAAGCGAAGTCAGGCCAATTTTAGGTCAACTGACAAATGCTCTGTCCCACCTGGGTTCTGTGGGAATGGTGCACGCTGACCTCAAACCTGGAAACATCATGGTTGTAAACCGCCATGAGTCTCCCATCAAAGTCAAACTTATAGACTTTGGCCTCGCATGTCCTGCGTCTGCAGTGATGCCTGGTGACCGTGTAGGGACGGTTGGTTATTGTGCACCTGAGGTTATGCTTGGCCTTCCTTACAATGAAGCAATTGACATGTGGTCTCTGGGGCTGGTAGCTGTGGAGCTTGCTACAGGGCTGCCACTCTACCCTGGAAATGAAGACTATGATGTTTTGAAATTCATCATAGAGACTCAGGGTCAGCCACCAGATCATGTTCTAGACTCTGGCGTCTACACTGAAGACTATTTCATTGAAGACAAAGACAAGCAACAGCGCTGGACATTTAAGACTGACCAACAATTTCAGTATGAGACAGGATATGAGTCCCTGGAGACAAGATGCATAAAACTGACGCGTCTGGATGACCTTGAACAAATAATAATGTTTAGACGAGGACCAGAAGCTGGCCAACGCTTATTTGTCGGCTTAATTAAACAGATGTTGGCCTTGGATGCACACCAGCGGATAACACCCTCGGAGGTTCTCCGGCATCCCTTTTTCAGCCCTAAGAGTTCCCTGTGCATTGACATGAGTGCTGAAATATCACAAAACCCTGTGGTCTTTCAGCACCCTTCAAACTTGGAAAGCAAGAGATCACAGAAAATCAACTGCAGTTTTCAAAACTCGGTTGAATTTTCTCAGCAAGTATTCGTCCACACATCAGCCAGTCCATCATTCAGCTCAGATGAGCTTGAATTAGTTAAAGGGAGCATTTTGGGAAAGCACTACAAGGTAGAGGCTTTCCTCGGAGAAGGGGGCTTTGGTATTGTAGCCAAATGTCGCGACACAACAACCAACCAAGCTGTTGCCATTAAAGTCAACAAGAGCGACCCTGATATTCTGCAACAGGCACATGTGGAAATTTTCATCTTGGAGCAGCTGCGAAGGTTGGATCCAGATGCCGCCAACATTGTTCAATGGAACGGCTTTTTCCACGACGGACAGCGGGTTTGCCTGAAATTTGAACTCCTTGATCAATGCCTGTGGGACTACATAGGGGACCGGAATAAACAGGGTCTCCCCATAAGCGAAGTCAGGCCAATTTTAGGTCAAATCACAAATGCTCTGTCCCACCTGAGTTCTGTGGGAATAGTGCACGCTGACCTCAAACCTGGAAACATCATGGTTGTAAACCGCCATGAGTCTCCCATCAAAGTCAAACTTATAGACTTTGGCCTCGCATGTCCTGCGTCTGCAGTGATACCTGGTGACTTTGTGGGGACGGTTGGTTACTGTGCACCTGAGGTTATGCTTGGCCTTCCTTACAATGAAGCAAGTGACATGTGGTCTCTGGGGCTGGTGGCTGTGGAGCTTGCTACAGGGGTGCCACTCTACCCTTCGGAGAATGACTATGATTATCTGAAATTCATCATAGAGACTCAGGGTCAGCCACCAGATCATGTGCTAGACTCTGGCGTGTACACTGAAAACTATTTCATTGGAGACAAATACAAGCAACAGCGCTGGACATTTAAGACGGAAGAACAATATAAAGACTCTGTTCCAGGGACAGGACATGAATCCCTGGAAACAAGATACATAATACTTACACGTCTGGATGACCTTGAACAGCTAATGATGTTTAGACGAGGACCAGAAGCTGGCCAACGCTTATTTGTCAGCCTAATTAAACAGATGTTGGCCTTGGATGCACACCAGCGGATAACACCCTCTCAGGTTCTCCGGCATCCCTTTTTCAGCCCTGGCCTCTCTAAAAGGTTCCCATGTATCAACATTGAAAGACCATACTGAATCAGTCTCCAGCATGGCATCTTCCACCCTGGACAAAAGTGATAAAAATACAAACTGGGGTTGGAAAATGACATTAACAGCAAATTACAATGCAAAAATTAATTAAGCTGCTCCAAAAATGATCACTTTGGCTTCTTTTTTTAAAATTTTCACTCCCCCCACCCCAACCAGTCGTGGCAGAGGGCTGTCCCTTCCTGAGCCTGGCTCTGTTGAAGGTTTCTTCCTTTTTAAAGGGAGTTTTTCCTTCCCACTGTCGCTAAATGCTTGCTCATAGGGAAATCTTCTGATTGTTGGAGTGGCCAAAACTCTAGGGGAAGTAGCAATTCTTGTGAAAATTTAAAAAAAAAAGCCTACCAATCTTCAAAGCGCAGCAGTGGACACCTTACCATCACATCAGTCCTTCAATCAGACCTAAAACACCACCTTTACAGAAATAAATTCCATACAAATTGGAAATAAATTGCGTAATAATTGTTGTTTTTGATTGTTTATAAATATATAGAGCTACCCTTCAGCCTCCTAGTAGACATACCTGTGTTATGAATGTGAAACTCCTCTGATTTTCAGAAAAGTTGACCTCTGACCTTGAAGTCAAGGTCATTGAGATTTAAGCTTCACAGAGATTTTCAGTAGATGCAACCATGGTATTGACTTGAAAATTCTACACTATCAAAGACTTAGGTGCCCACAGCACCGCGCCATATACAAAAGATTTTTCTATTCATTTATGTATTATTAGTTTATTTATTTCTTCATCCCGCTCTCTCTCTTTTTTTTAAATTCACCTTTCTGTTGCGATGCTCTGGACATTTCTAAACCCCACAAGTTCA
Source organism: Astatotilapia calliptera (assembly GCF_964374335.1). NCBI lineage: Eukaryota > Metazoa > Chordata > Actinopteri > Cichliformes > Cichlidae > Astatotilapia > Astatotilapia calliptera. The sequence goes on along the minus strand of NC_137433.1, from coordinate 11,051,518 downwards.
GCCTCAATTTTCAACCCAATTTTCCTATACTTTCACTTGAACACGTCCAGCCTTCACCTCTCACCGGTCCTCGTCCCCTCTTCTCACAGCTTCCTGTGTGGCCTCCCAAATCAAACACAGGCCCAAATCAGCCGTTTCTTCTTCTCTGTTCATTCTCTCTTCATCTTTTCAGTCTTTTCTTGGCGGTTAACTCCCAGCATGGCAAATATGAACTCAGACAGTCCAATGCAGTGCTTTCACACAGTCATGTCACTGGTACTCTTTCCAGCTTGTAATTCAGAGCACATGTTCCATTAACATACATGCTGCTGGACCCTTCAGTGTTTTAGGTCAGTTGTACTGTCTTCTGCCTGCTGTTAATTCTTCAAATCTACGGTGTTGTTCTGTCTGTTTTCTGTCTTCATCAGGAGATTGACTGTCCTTTAAGCTTCTTCTCAGGATAAGGGCAGGATGAGAGGTGAAGCTGTAAAATTTCAGCCAAAGCCTGGCCTGTTTGTCGTTCCAATTATGTTAATCTATCATTTTGCCGCTGTACTCATCTGAGGTTGAGCCAAGTCCATGGGCACCTGTATTAACACACTAAGACATTTATTTAATATCATTTTCATTACTATTTCTTAGCACTTTCACTCTCTAATTCCTCTGTTTTCCTTTTGAAACGTCTCTCACAAGCTCACAAGCTATATTCAGACTTCCTGCTTCACTTCCTGCCAGACACACACACACACACACACACACACACACTCTTCACTTTACTGGATTTTCATCCGTTTCTACAGCCTAATCAAGCTCTTATTTTATGTTCACACTCTATATACCCTCTGTAACTCTACTAATTCTAATATAAAAAGAATGCACCCTCAGTACAGAAAAACAGAAAAGTCAGTGATGTACAAATGAAGCAAAAATAGGAAACATTAGAACTGTAAATGTTTTCTTCCTTGTCTGCAGATTAACAGTCCACAGGTTGGGTGCTTGCACTCTGTTTCGTTCCCTGGAGATGAAGGAGAGAGAGCTCAGAGGACAGCAAGATGGAGGAGTGAAGGAGAAGGTGGTGCAGCTCAGTGTCCAATCAGGAGTGAGCAGTTCTTTCACCACCTTCATTGCTGTCAACAAAGACAACAGAGAGGCGATCCAAGGACCTCTGCACCGCAGACATATTCTACCACCCTGTGAGGTTTGTTTAAAGCAAACAAAGCAATACCATGAAACTGTTAACAGCAGGATGTCAGAGTCAATAGAGAGGACTCAAAAGAGCAACTTCAAATCAAACTATTTATGTAGTAGGTGTTTCTTTGCCAATGTCTTTCCCCTGCATTAGAAAGTAATAAGCCAGATGGAAGTACAACACACATCTATGCATTTCTATAAAAACTGACCTGCCCTGAACTTATAATCTCTCTCTCTCTCTCTTTGTTTTTCCTTAAAGTGATGGCTGTCCATTCGTCCTGTAAAAGTTGTAAATATAAACCTGAATGAATGGGAGTAGAAACTGTGTGTGCGCATGAAGACATGCTTGTGTCGCTGAGATTGAACAGATTTATGTATGTTCACGTAGCCAAGTGATAATCATATATAATAATCACTGAATAGTAATAATGTTATTGAACAGGTTAAACATTTAGATATCACAAAAAGTTGCAAAAAAGCAAAAAAAAAACCCACACACAGCTGTGAAGTCAGCTGCACATGAATAACATTAGTACAATGACAACTTTAATCAGAGTGAGTTCAGAAGATCCAAAAGTGGGACACTAAAAACAAGCTAGTGAAAGCAAAAAGTGACTTTGAAAAATTTATTTCATAGAATTAAAGCACTGATAGGAAAAAAAACTAAACATGAGAAGAATGGCAATCCTGCAGCGACCAATCAAAGAAGACTGTAATGGCTGCATTGTAAAGAAGTGAGTGAAGAAAGCTGATTTTTTTTTTAGTTTTTCTGAGATATGCAGAGTTTTAACGAACAATTTGAACACTATTATTCATTTACATTATTTGTTCTCAACAGAGATGGGCAGTAATGCGTTACAAGTAACGTGTTACTGTAATCCGATTACAGGCACTTGCCCTGGTGGCCATTCTTTCAGTGGGCATTTCTCAACAACAACTACAAACACTAGTGAAGTGAATGGGCATTTAATTAAATAATGAAACATTTAATTCAATAATTAATGGCATATTTAATTCATTCATTTTGTCACTCCTGGCCCTCCACACCTCACTGCCATGATTGTTTGTGTAGTTATTGGATTCTAAAACTACTAGAATAGAATAGAAAACACATAAGATGCAGTCTCTGTTTTTTCTTCACCTTATTAATTTGAACTGAACTGAAATAAATCCGTTCTTTTCTGTATGGTAATGACTAGGATCTGTCCCAGCTGTCTCTGGTGGATTCAGTATTGTCTCCAATGTTTCTGATAACTTCCAGTTTGGGAAGTTTCCCATGCAGGTGAGGAATGCAGTGACTGACAGACTACCCCTCCTTCATTTAGGACCCATGCCAAACACTGAGTAAAGACTTCCTTGCATTAAACCTGCATAGCTGTTTTCACATTTATAACAAATCACCTAAGTGACCGGCAGTGATCGTATAGTGCTCTGAGTTGTTGCCTAAACAAGCCCTCTTCAAATCGGAGTTACAGCAGAGAGAATATGGCACTGAAGCAATGATGACAGCTTTAATAACCTATTTTATCTTCAATTATTCTTGTATGAAATTCTCTTAAAGTAGCAACTGAATTTCAACCAACTCAGCTAGCGCTGCATATTTTATTTCCTCTGTTAAAATAAAATGTGGCGGAGCCCAGCTGTAATTGTACCTTGCATTAATATGGTGTATTATTGATGGTGACACAGCACTGCTTAGCATGTCGTCCTGAATCTCAGGTGTGCCAATGACCTGTGCAGTATATGAGGCACTAAAATCCTGGTGGATTTCTGGGATACGAACAAGACGGAGTCATGTGAGCTCTATCAATATTGCACCACTTACGTCTCAGACCTGTATTTATGTATTTATGCACTGAAATCGCGCTGTAATATCCAGTTAACTGTCCACATTTGTACTCTGTTTTTCCATTTATTATATTTTTTTTCATTAATTTGTCTGAAAAAAGATCCACGTAGTAACCAAAGAGAGACTAAATCAATGGTCTCTAATAGCAGCCAAATTATAAGAGCTTTCATTAGTGATGGTGAGATGAAGCCTTGTGATGAACTGAAGCTTTCCATCCAACTGGTCGACTCATGGTTCGAAGCATTGTGACGATTCATTGGCTCTACTGCGCCATCAAGTGGGCGATTAAAGTCAGACAGGCTCAATGATTATAATGATGTGATGTGTAAACCTCTAAACTTACAGTTTTTTCTGAATGCTTAAACCCTAACTGTGATTCCTGTAGCACAATCTCTAAAACTATTCAGACTTATAGCAAAACCACTCACTGAGTTTGCAAAACTAAAAGCACATAAACTGCTTTGCACTCAGTTTGCAATTTTGTAACACACACTTTGCAAAACGGTAGGCACAATTCACTGCACAACACTCAATTACCAAATTTCCAACACACTCCTAGCAAAAGTATACACATGTATGGCTATCATTAACACTAATTTGCCAACTGTCTGGCACACTTTCACATGTGAAAACTTTTTTAGATAATTAGTTCACTTTGCAATCAGCCTAAGCACTATAATACAGGTAAGCTGTGTGTGCGGAGTACAATGGAGGGAGCAGAAAGAGTGAGAAGTAGAGGAGGCCGAGGAAGAGGACGTGGAGGTGAAGAAGTAGGATGAAGAGGACGACAAGGACAAGGAGGAGCAAGAGGAAGACGAGGAGGGGGGAGAGGAAGATGAGGAGGGGGGAGAGGAAGGGTAGGAAGAGTAAGAAATAGAATTGCTGATGACAATAGTGGACCATGTAATCAACCATGTAATCAACCGTGGAATGACCCTGAGGGTAGCTGGCCAACGGGTCCAGCCTAACTCGAGCCGCTACACTGTAGCAAGTACCATAAGGACATCTTGAAATGAGAATCGGTTAGTACAGTCACTTCGCACAAAGATTTGTAGCACTGCCATATGCCAATGAGAAACACACCAATACCATTGATGTAAAAATACTGAAATTGTTACTTTACAGAATTGCTAGATGACCAGATGCTGGGGGCAGAGGAAGCATGTTCACTGCAGACCAAGTAACCCATATAGTCATTATGGCGATTGCAAATAATCCTATACTTGGAAATGAACACTTGTGTTTGTTTTGATGTGTTTCAAGTACACCAGTACTTGAAGTTTGGATCCCTCTATGCTTATGGATCTATGACAGAAGTATGAGCTCAAACTGACATAGCCTACCTTGTGCACAGAGAAAGCAAAAGCCAGATGTGTTTTGTATTCATACCATCAGTGTGCAGTTGGCGCATTGTGTGCTTAGTAGATGATGGCTTGTGTGTACTGTTTGATACGGAAACACCATTTTTACGAAGGTGTGAAGAGTTAATCTAGCTGTGTTTGCTTTTGCAAGAGAACTACAATGTTTTGATTATTGGGTGACAGGTTTTCTTATTTGTGTGAAGAGTTTTGCAAAATTAGCCAATAGTTACAAAAAATGTGCTTAGGCATTCAGAAAAAACTGTAATAGAATATAATTTTATATTTATATTTCAATATCACAGTAATCTTCCAATTTAGAACTACAAGTTAAAAAAGAACTAACATAAATAAAATACACTTCAGCTAATTACTTAAAAAAATAATTTATTTTCCCAAACCACGCAGAGCCGCACTAAAAGGACTAAAGAGCCGCAGGTTGCTGACCCCTGCACTAACCTATTCAGCTGCTTGTGAATGCAAATATCTAATCAGCCAATCACATGCCAGAAAAAAAAAAGGGTGATTTAAGTGACTTTGAAGGCAGCATTGCTGTTGGTGACAGATGGGCTGTTTTACGTTTTTCAGACACTCCTGATCTTCTCAAATTTTCTCAGGAATTTACAGAGAACAGTCCAAACTGAAAAGCGAAATAAACATTTCCCTGGGTAAAAATGCCTTGTTGATTGCAGAAGTCAGAGGGGCGTGGCCATGCTGAAGGCAAGAGGAATTCTAAGCCAGTTTCTCAACCCAGCCCATCTGATATCAGTAACCACAACACATTCAAAGTCAATTAAAAGTCGCCTTTCTTGCCCGTTCCGATGCTCGCTTTCAACTTTGAAATGAGACCACTTGGACAACAGTAATGATAAATAATTGCAAATAGAGCACGTTTACAGAATTTAATGTCATTTTTATAGAGCACCTCTTATTTTAAGAAAAGATGGGCGAGACGATTTTTGAAACTAACTGCAAATTAAGCACACAATATTTAATATCTGTATTTTACCATTTTGATAAGACATATTTCAGTACTCCAAAACACTTTTATTAGACTGCCAACATGCTTACAAGTAGTAAATCCAGGTTAGTGGATCATAATTAAACATAACTCTGTGGCAAACGCAGAGTTCAGCAGGCCATCAAGGAAGAAGTGACGTGCATTTCTGCAGTGTAAAGATTCACAAATGATTTTCTCCTTAATCTACAGTCACACAAAGCGCCAGGAAAATCTTTGGTGATGTTCTCAGATGATTCTGACGCTTATCACCCAGTTCCTCGTGATGTCCTCCACACCATCAACCCTCTGTCCTCCTCCCAGTTTCTTCCTCAGCTTGCCTTTCTTATGGCCACCCCTTCCAAAACCTGACTTTTTAACTTTTAACTTTTTGTTCTTGGAGCGGAGCTTCCTCATCCCCCCGCCCTGCAGGAACTGGTGCTTCTGCTTTTTCTTGCGCTGCTTCATGATCTGATCCTTTGTTTTCAGCTCCGAGCGTGCTTTGTGGTCACCGGAGCTCTGTACGTTTGGACCTCGTCGGCCACGGCCACGACCTGGGAGAGGCACGACACAACAAAGAGGTTGGAGGTTATAGCTCGCAAGGCTGGAAGAGGGACTTGAAGTATTTACCTTTAGAGTTGAGTTAAAACATGGTGGCTGATGTTCTATATTTAACATGTTTGTGCTATTCATTTTGATGCCTTCCTACCTCTTGCTGGCTTTCTGCCTCCTCCGCCTGTTTCTCCATCTGATCCAGATCCTGTATCATCAATCTTGTATTTTTTCCTTCACTCCTCATAACTGACATGTGGACATGTTGTCAAGTGATACAACATCTTCACAGTACAGCTTAATATTGTCATAGGAGTAGAGAAGAGGGTCATTGAGAGCAGCACACAGAGAAGCTTTTTGTTGGAAGGATACAAGTTCTTCCTGTTCTTCTTGTTACTGATAACCTGACCGCTGTCTGTTTTGATCTTCTTCTTCTGGTCTTCTTTTCCCGTTTCTCTCACAAAACGCTTCCTCTTACGGTCCCTAAAAAAAGAAGGGGGAAAAAAGACTTTAAATTATAGTTTGAAATGACCATTTGGTGGATACTGAGTCAAACATAGGGAAATTTGTACCATTTCATCATTTTCTTCTGCTGGTTAAGGCGATCGCCTTCATCTCCCATGAGATCAAGGACAGCTGAAGAGGCCTGCTGTTCAAAAGCACTGCCCTCTCCACCGAGACTCAACCTGTCGACGCATAACACAGGACAAAACAGCATAAAACACAAAGCCATTCACATTTTTTAAAGAAACAGATGCAACAGTTTAATGCCTCACCCTCTCTCAGAGTCAAAGTCTTTAGGTCTGTAAGGGATATAATACTCTTCATCTTTGCCTGACTGCCTCTTTTTCTTGGTCTTTGGTCGCTCTTCGCCATCTTCCTGCTGACCTCTTCTTTTACCACCTACCACCTCTGAAAACACCCCCTGGTGGAAATAGAAAGAATTACATGGTACAAAGTGACAAAGCATGATACAGAGATCCTACTATCTTCCTCTTCTAGTTTGTATACAACATCATCTACATCAAAACTGCACTTTATTTTGCTTCTTCTTCATCAGACAGCACAAACAACTTTCTCATTTTGACTCAAATATTGGTTTTGAATGAAAATGATGAAACAATCCTGGGTGTTTATTCAACTTGTGAGCAGGTTTTCTAATCCACCGTACTATTATTATTGACACTAGTACATGTTCGTGCTGCTGGCAAACTAATACACTCAAGAACATATAGCAAAGCAAAAAAGTGAAAAGTAGGTCTTGCCTACATAAATAAACATAAGACAGTTGTGAAACTTTGACATAGTAACATCTGCAGTAATATTTACACCTGTGATGACATCTCACCAGCATTAGCCTTATTTTGAAACCAAGATTGTTTACACAGAGTTTGTAATTGCAGAGAAATGCTCCATTTATTTTGGTCATTTCATTTTTGAGCAGGAAGCTCACCTTTCTTGTTATAGCCTTTAGACGAATAGAGAGTTTTCCAATTAAATACATATTCTTTAAATAATGTTCCCTCTTATAAAAAGTAGGATAATTTAAAAAAAAATTTAAAAAATGTATTATACCTCTATTACTTAGAAAAAAAACTGTTTTTTTTCTGTTGTCTGTTATATAACGTTAGTGATGCTCGTTTCAATTCATTTCTTAATCAGCTAAACAGGTCAGTTAAGAAACAGTCAAATATTAAGTTAAATTTGAAAACGGTTTAAAAAAAAATATCCCCATTCCAAAATGTCACATGACAATCTCATTGGCTCACGGAGTTATGATGTCACTACACGATCCTTTGAAGTTTTTCCTTAAACAGGGGTGACACACAGCAGTTTTTTAGTTCGTGTCTTCGCAGCATTTGTGTTTGCAGCCTTCACACGTTCACCACAGAAACTTTTGGAAACCTTTTCAGAGTTGTCGTGTACAACCTTCAACATGTATCCAACAAGACACCAACCAAGGCAAAAAGATTACGCCGCTTCTCCTTCCTGTCGTGGCCGGCCAATTTCCCCAAATGACCTCTTAGCCGTCCAAAGGGCATTACATGACAGTAAGAAGGAAAACTACCATCTCCAGAATAAAATTCAACAGATTGAAGAAGAGAAACTTCAACTGGAGGAGAAGTGTAGACAGATGGAAGCGCAAAATAAGAACCTGGAAGAAAGACAAAAACGCCAGCCCGACATAAATATTATTAATGAGGGTTGGGGAATCAAGTTTGGACAAGCCCGAGAGCAGATTGTCTTCCTAATTAAGGAAAACAAGCAAAAGAGCGTGGAACTAAAGGAGATGTCCAACCAGCTTAAAGACAGCAAAGCTACTGTTGAGAAGACAGAATGGGATCTCCAATATATGGACCAAATGAATCGGCTGCTCCAAACAAACTTCGATGAAGCTGTGAAAAAAAATGAAGAAATCCTCCAACAGAAGGAAGAACAGGAGAAAAAGCAAAGAGACATGGAGCACAAACTCAAAGTCACGGAGGAAAAATACAGAATGCTGAAAGAGAAGGTGGATGATACTCTGCGCCAAAATAAAGACCTTCTTCACGAGAAAAAGCAACTAGAAGGGGAAAAAGAAAAACTGGACAAACAATGCTCGCACATGCAGAAAAGGATGGAGCAAATGGCGAGAAACAACTCCGAGCTCACTAAGGGGATATTGTTGGAATACAACAACTTGAAGCGCAAACACACTGAAATGCAGGCGCAAAAGCAAGAACAAGACAACATACATGACGACCTGCAGCGTACGCTCCAAGATATCCACAAAAGAAATGAGGAGCTACAAGACATGTACAAAGAAGTACAACAAAGAAACGCAGACATGCACAAGGACAAGATAATGCAGGAGGAAACATCCAAAGAGCTCAGGGAAAAGCTTGAAGAAAAACAAGCAACGTTGGAAGAGGTGGAGAAAACGTGCAAGAAGCTTGAGAAACAAAACAAAGAAACCATCGATGAGTTGAGAACCCTCATCCTGGAAAAAAAAGCTCTTGTAGAAAACTGCATGAAAAAGAAGAACAAACGCTTCCGCTGGCCCTGGAGGAGGAACTCTACTGCTTCCTCAGCAGGTGTAGCCTCGTCTTGCTCCACCTCTGTTCACCTCCCCAACCAGTCCCGGCAGTTGACTGTCCCCTCCTGAGCCTGGTTCTGCCGGAGGTTTCTGCCCGTTTAAAGGCAGTTTTTCCTCCCCACTGTCGCCTAGTGCGTGCTCAGAGGGGATTGTTGGGGTTTTCTCTCCTCTACCTTGTTTCATTATTTACTTAACGTTTTGTTCTTACTTCATTTTACCTTGTTTCATTATTTACTTGTTAACGTTTTGTTCTTACTTCATTTTACCTTGTTTCATTATTTACTTGTTGACGTTTTGTTCTTACTTCATTTTACCTTGTTTCATTATTTACTTGTTGACGTTTTGTTCTTACTTCATTTTACCTTGTTTCATTATTTACTTGTTTAACTTTTTCTTTTTCAACTTATTCATAAAACAATAAACCAATTGAATTTATCCTTTGAGTATTTTTCATCTTTTCATCTATAACTTTTTCAAACATTCATATCTGTCATTTATCTTCTTCTTGAAACCTCATAAATGGTGAAGGAAAAATCCTGGAACATGGTTTGAAACACTGAAATTGTTTCAGCTGAAACCGGCAAAGTCATACGTGTGTGTGTGTGTGTGTGTGTGTGTGTGTGTGTGTGTGTGTGTGTGTGTGTGTGTGTGTGTGTGTGTGTGTGTGTGTGTTACTCTGTACATGAAACAACTTTGTAGAAAACCATTTTCCTGTCGAAACATTAGCAAACACAAACAAAGTGTTATTAACAAACGAATTACTAATATCCCTCTCTATGATAGTGATTTATTTTCTTACGGGATTAAAACTGTAAATTTTACCAAACTAAAGAAAGTAATACAAAGTAATAAAACTTTTTATCATTTAGTTAAGATCCAACATCCATTCTTTTCATAGTTGGTTGCTACCACCAGAGGGCGACATGGAGTACTTTTACCCATGTAGAGAAACATAAACGCTCATATATTACACACGCACCAACATTTTACTGTCTATTACTACATCAGTCTGTTTACATTAAACTGATATTGATAAATAAACTCACAAATATAGCTTCATGAATTTGGTAACGTCCTGTAAGTCATATCGTCAAATGCTTTTGTTCCAAAATAAAAAGGCTGTTGAAATAATGATTGGTGTGGTTTTTACAGGTGAATGAGCAGCAGAATAACTACAGAGAATCTGTGAATACATGAATGACCTTTTGTAATATGCCTTTAGCCTATTAGTGCCCTGAAAGAGTGGAGATTTTACCTATTTTAGCAAAATGATCTACAAACTGTATGGGTGAATATAGGAGCTTGTTAACAGGTTAGCATGTCCAACTAACAGACAGGAAAATGAGCTATGTATTTTTTAGATATCATGTTATCAGCTGACCACTGAAAGCTCTTTCTGCATATATCTTCTACACGTTCTGTCTCTTGTCACGTGTGTGTTTATATTTAAATCATGTATGTTGATTATTTAAATATGCTTTTTCATTCATTTTTAAAAAATGTCAACAGCTGTCGTTTACAGATTCATTGTTTACTATATGCTATATATATATATATGAACATGAACAAAACTGAAAACACTGGGTCACCGACCCAGGAACCCTGACAATATGTATTTTACCTGGTTAATGTGTGTGGCGGGGCGTGGTCTGCAGCGCCGCTGCAGGGGAGGCGGACGCACCTGAGCGGCACCCGCGATCACGCCTCGGCGCCTTAACGTCTGTGCTCTCTATGCTGTTGTGTTGGTATGTGTCGGGCTGTGAGCTTTAACACCGGCTGTATGCATACAGCAACCGTGTGTGAAAAGTGGTCAATAAAGAGAAGCTGTAAAGCGTGTTCATGGAAACATCGTTGGGTCTGCCGTGATATGTTTACAATGGGACTTCTGCTCCTGAATCTCTGCGCACAGCGTCTGCAAATCGGAGCTGTATGAAGTCACTTTCATCTTTACGCAGGACTGTAAGCTGTCATCTGTGAGGCGTGAGCGGTGTTTGTTTTTAACATAGTTCACGATGGAGCTGCTGACATAATGTGGATCCGAAGATTGATAATTAGCCTACCTGGGGTTGAAAGTCTCGATAAATGCACGGCGTTTCGGCGGGTATATCGGCTTCCGCAAGTGTGACGCTTATTTTGAGCGTTCAAAAACTACAGTTTTTTCTGAATGCTTAAACCCTAACTGTGATTCCTGTAGCACAATCTCTAAAACTATTCAGACTTATAGCAAAACCACTCACTGAGTTTGCAAAACTAAAAGCACATAAACTGCTTTGCACTCAGTTTGCAATTTTGTAACACACACTTTGCAAAACGGTAGGCACAATTCACTGCACAACACTCAATTACCAAATTTCCAACACACTCCTAGCAAAAGTATACACATGTATGGCTATCATTAACACTAATTTGCCAACTGTCTGGCACACTTTCACATGTGAAAACTTTTTTAGATAATTAGTTCACTTTGCAATCAGCCTAAGCACTATAATACAGGTAAGCTGTGTGTGCGGAGTACAATGGAGGGAGCAGAAAGAGTGAGAAGTAGAGGAGGCCGAGGAAGAGGACGTGGAGGTGAAGAAGTAGGATGAAGAGGACGACAAGGACAAGGAGGAGCAAGAGGAAGACGAGGAGGGGGGAGAGGAAGATGAGGAGGGGGGAGAGGAAGGGTAGGAAGAGTAAGAAATAGAATTGCTGATGACAATAGTGGACCATGTAATCAACCATGTAATCAACCGTGGAATGACCCTGAGGGTAGCTGGCCAACGGGTCCAGCCTAACTCGAGCCGCTACACTGTAGCAAGTACCATAAGGACATCTTGAAATGAGAATCGGTTAGTACAGTCACTTCGCACAAAGATTTGTAGCACTGCCATATGCCAATGAGAAACACACCAATACCATTGATGTAAAAATACTGAAATTGTTACTTTACAGAATTGCTAGATGACCAGATGCTGGGGGCAGAGGAAGCATGTTCACTGCAGACCAAGTAACCCATATAGTCATTATGGCGATTGCAAATAATCCTATACTTGGAAATGAACACTTGTGTTTGTTTTGATGTGTTTCAAGTACACCAGTACTTGAAGTTTGGATCCCTCTATGCTTATGGATCTATGACAGAAGTATGAGCTCAAACTGACATAGCCTACCTTGTGCACAGAGAAAGCAAAAGCCAGATGTGTTTTGTATTCATACCATCGGTGTGCAGTTGGCGCATTGTGTGCTTAGTAGATGATGGCTTGTGTGTACTGTTTGATACGGAAACACCATTTTTACGAAGGTGTGAAGAGTTAATCTAGCTGTGTTTGCTTTTGCAAGAGAACTACAATGTTTTGATAATTGGGTGACAGGTTTTCTTATTTGTGTGAAGAGTTTTGCAAAATTAGCCAATAGTTACAAAAAATGTGCTTAGGCATTCAGAAAAAACTGTAATAAACTAAAAGACAGAAATCAGATTATAAGATCTGTGGTGTTGTTGATTTATATTATGGTACTTATCATTTGTGATATTTATTACTGTGTGCATACTTTATTAGGAGAGATGAGATTAAATGTTGTCAGACAAATATTCTCTTCCTTGCTGGTTCCATCGAAGGAGAAATGTTCAAGTAAGTATGTAACTGGGACGTAATCCAATTCCACAACACAATGTGACGGGGAATCAGCTGTGTTTTGCTGCCCAATTTATTTAGAATCTGGTGCAAACCGGCGAGCCAGTTCCTGAATCAGTCACGTGGTACGGACTGCCCGCGAGGCCTCGAACATCACTGCATACGTAATCAAAGCAAGCCTCGATACGCGCTTTACAAAACTACCACGAGATTACCCGACACACGCTTCAAAGCTTCGACACACAGGAGACATCACTACTGCACACAGCCTTCACACGACAACAGGTGCACCACACTGCTAAGTGTGTTTTGTGTTTAGAGTTTTGCTAAATGGGAGACTGAGCTTTGAATAGTGTTTAAGATTTTGGCAACAGTGGGACTGATTTGATGAAAGAGTTTTCATAGTTGACAGTTTAGTTTTTACAATGGGGTTTAGTGTTTTAGCAATTCAGAAAAACTCTAATACACCTGTGCTTTTCCCAGCAACTGAGGCTTTTACCCTGCACAGTTTAAGGTATGATAAAGCACTGACCTTATAAATGGCACAAAATACACATTTTAGCTGGGAGCTGGTCATTCACAGGGGAAAGGCTCCATTGTACAACAACAACAACAGTAGTAATAGTAATAATAAATTATTATTAGTCAGGCAAGTATATCATATACCAAACATGCTTCCAAACTAATGACATTTTTTTGCATTCTTCACATCAGGTCAAAATGTACTTTTTTTTAAAAAGTGACTGGCACTGCGGAAATGGATCTACAGCACCACTTAAGAAATTTTAAAGAACTTCTAACAACTTATTTACAGCTTGAAATACGTGTATGACATTTATTACACACAGATTCAGTGAACCCAATCCAAAGAGGAAGTCTGGAAGTCCGCCATTTTGAATGTAAAATGACATTTTGGCACAGTTTTAGTGTTTTCCAGGCATCGCTGGTTTACACATTCGCCTGCAAAGTGAGAGGTCACTGGTTAAATTCCATTTGGTTACTTCAGGAACTTTTTGGGGTTACTTCAGAAAGGGACATCTTTGTCAAAGCCATGTTTGTGGTGGAATTTTGATCATTTATCACTGGACATAAGATTTTCATCTCTAAAAATGTATTTTGTCCAGTCTGTCCCAAACTTCACACTTTTGATGACAGTCTGGCGACGACTACATGCCAATATCTGGTCACACATGGTGCCACAGTTCTCATATAACATTTTAATCAAGACTACCCCACTGTGATTGAAGCATTTCTTGCAAAACAATCATAACCAAACAAAACCTTTCCTGTTCTGTAAATGAACAGTAGGACAAAATGATTACTAGTCATTGCGGAAAGCACAATTAATGTTTTTGTTTACATCGTTGGAACGAGGAAAAATTCCCCCACCACAAAAACAGAAATACTCATGAAAGCAACCTGTAGTGCAAACACGAGGGCTGAATTTATTACTTCCTGCACTAGAAACCTGCCGATGTTGCTGATATGGATAGATCACCAGTCTTCCTTGTCTTTATCTTATTATCTCCTGTTGAGATGTCGCAGCAGAAAATGCAGCCTGGCCTGTTGAAACATTGTTTTTTTTTAGTGTTTCAACTGAAAAAATAGAATGCCTTTGATCCAAATGGAATGCATCTTGTGAAAAAAGGTGACATCTTGTGACATCACAAGATGATGACATAGATCCTTTGTTATGTCATCATCTTGCTGAGAGAAAAAACCCTTAAATAGGAGCTTTGCTCTGTTAAACTTTAATGCTCAACGGACCTTGACCTGACAGCAAGCAAACCCTTTTTGGAGAGTTTTGAGAGAATTTTACTTAGCAATTCACCGACCAAGCCGACACATTTCACCATGTCAGCTCACCCATCCTTCAGCTCAAATGAGCTTGGATTAGTTAAAGGGAGCATTTTGGGAAAGCACTACAAGGTAGAGGCTTTCCTCGGAGAAGGGGGCTTTGGTATTGTAGCCAAATGTCGTGATACCATGACTAACCGAGCTGTGGCTATTAAAGTGAACAAGAGCCGCCCTGATATTCTGCAACAGGCGAAATTGGAAATTTTCATCCTGGAGCAGCTGCGAAGGTTGGATTCAGATGCCGCCAACATTGTTCAATGGGACGGCTTTTTTCACGACGGAGAGCGGGTTTGCCTGAAATTTGAACTCCTTGATCAATGCCTGAGGGACTACATATGGGACCGGAAAAACCACTGTCTCCCCATAAGCGAAGTCAGGCCAATTTTAGGTCAACTGACAAATGCTCTGTCCCACCTGGGTTCTGTGGGAATGGTGCACGCTGACCTCAAACCTGGAAACATCATGGTTGTAAACCGCCATGAGTCTCCCATCAAAGTCAAACTTATAGACTTTGGCCTCGCATGTCCTGCGTCTGCAGTGATGCCTGGTGACCGTGTAGGGACGGTTGGTTATTGTGCACCTGAGGTTATGCTTGGCCTTCCTTACAATGAAGCAATTGACATGTGGTCTCTGGGGCTGGTAGCTGTGGAGCTTGCTACAGGGCTGCCACTCTACCCTGGAAATGAAGACTATGATGTTTTGAAATTCATCATAGAGACTCAGGGTCAGCCACCAGATCATGTTCTAGACTCTGGCGTCTACACTGAAGACTATTTCATTGAAGACAAAGACAAGCAACAGCGCTGGACATTTAAGACTGACCAACAATTTCAGTATGAGACAGGATATGAGTCCCTGGAGACAAGATGCATAAAACTGACGCGTCTGGATGACCTTGAACAAATAATAATGTTTAGACGAGGACCAGAAGCTGGCCAACGCTTATTTGTCAGCTTAATTAAACAGATGTTGGCCTTGGATGCACACCAGCGGATAACACCCTCTCAGGTTCTCCGGCATCCCTTTTTCAGCCCTAAGAGTTCCCTGTGCATTGACATGAGTGCTGAAATATCACAAAACCCTGTGGTCTTTCAGCACCCTTCAAACTTGGAAAGCAAGAGATCACAGAAAATCAACTGCAGTTTTCAAAACTCGGTTGAATTTTCTCAGCAAGTATTCGTCCACACATCAGCCAGTCCATCATTCAGCTCAGATGAGCTTGAATTAGTTAAAGGGAGCATTTTGGGAAAGCACTACAAGGTAGAGGCTTTCCTCGGAGAAGGGGGCTTTGGTATTGTAGCCAAATGTCGCGACACAACAACCAACCAAGCTGTTGCCATTAAAGTCAACAAGAGCGACCCTGATATTCTGCAACAGGCACATGTGGAAATTTTCATCTTGGAGCAGCTGCGAAGGTTGGATCCAGATGCCGCCAACATTGTTCAATGGAACGGCTTTTTCCACGACGGACAGCGGGTTTGCCTGAAATTTGAACTCCTTGATCAATGCCTGTGGGACTACATAGGGGACCGGAATAAACAGGGTCTCCCCATAAGCGAAGTCAGGCCAATTTTAGGTCAAATCACAAATGCTCTGTCCCACCTGAGTTCTGTGGGAATAGTGCACGCTGACCTCAAACCTGGAAACATCATGGTTGTAAACCGCCATGAGTCTCCCATCAAAGTCAAACTTATAGACTTTGGCCTCGCATGTCCTGCGTCTGCAGTGATACCTGGTGACTTTGTGGGGACGGTTGGTTACTGTGCACCTGAGGTTATGCTTGGCCTTCCTTACAATGAAGCAAGTGACATGTGGTCTCTGGGGCTGGTGGCTGTGGAGCTTGCTACAGGGGTGCCACTCTACCCTTCGGAGAATGACTATGATTATCTGAAATTCATCATAGAGACTCAGGGTCAGCCACCAGATCATGTGCTAGACTCTGGCGTGTACACTGAAAACTATTTCATTGGAGACAAATACAAGCAACAGCGCTGGACATTTAAGACGGAAGAACAATATAAAGGCTCTGTTCCAGGGACAGGACATGAATCCCTGGAGACAAGATACATAATACTTACACGTCTGGATGACCTTGAACAGCTAATGATGTTTAGACGAGGACCAGAAGCGGGCCAACGCTTATTTGTCAGCCTAATTAAACAGATGTTGGCCTTGGATGCACACCAGCGGATAACACCCTCTCAGGTTCTCCGGCATCCCTTTTTCAGCCCTGGCCTCTCTAAAAGGTTCCCATGTATCAACATTGAAAGACCATACTGAATCAGTCTCCAGCATGGCATCTTCCACCCTGGACAAAAGTGATAAAAATACAAACTGGGGTTGGAAAATGACATTAACAGCAAATTACAATGCAAAAATTAATTAAGCTGCTCCAAAAATGATCACTTTGGCTTCTTTTTTTTAAATTTTCACTCCCCCCACCCCAACCAGTCGTGGCAGAGGGCTGTCCCTTCCTGAGCCTGGCTCTGTTGAAGGTTTCTTCCTTTTTAAAGGGAGTTTTTCCTTCCCACTGTCGCTAAATGCTTGCTCATAGGGAAATCTTCTGATTGTTGGAGTGGCCAAAACTCTAGGGGAAGTAGCAATTCTTGTGAAAATTTAAAAAAAAAAGCCTACCAATCTTCAAAGCGCAGCAGTGGACACCTTACCATCACATCAGTCCTTCAATCAGACCTAAAACACCACCTTTACAGAAATAAATTCCATACAAATTGGAAATAAATTGCGTAATAATTGTTGTTTTTGATTGTTTATAAATATATAGAGCTACCCTTCAGCCTCCTAGTAGACATACCTGTGTTATGAATGTGAAACTCCTCTGATTTTCAGAAAAGTTGACCTCTGACCTTGAAGTCAAGGTCATTGAGATTTAAGCTTCACAGAGATTTTCAGTAGATGCAACCATGGTATTGACTTGAAAATTCTACACTATCAAAGACTTAGGTGCCCACAGCACCGCGCCATATACAAAAGATTTTTCTATTCATTTATGTATTATTAGTTTATTTATTTCTTCATCCCGCTCTCTCTCTTTTT
Organism: Astatotilapia calliptera; assembly: GCF_964374335.1. Lineage (NCBI taxonomy): Eukaryota > Metazoa > Chordata > Actinopteri > Cichliformes > Cichlidae > Astatotilapia > Astatotilapia calliptera. The sequence goes on along the minus strand of NC_137433.1, from coordinate 11,033,991 downwards.
TTTAATTCACTTTTCTGTTGCGATGCTCTGGACATTTCTAAACCCCACAAGTTCAGCCTCAATTTTCAACCCAATTTTCCTATACTTTCACTTGAACACGTCCAGCCTTCACCTCTCACCGGTCCTCGTCCCCTCTTCTCACAGCTTCCTGTGTGGCCTCCCAAATCAAACACAGGCCCAAATCAGCCGTTTCTTCTTCTCTGTTCATTCTCTCTTCATCTTTTCAGTCTTTTCTTGGCGGTTAACTCCCAGCATGGCAAATATGAACTCAGACAGTCCAATGCAGTGCTTTCACACAGTCATGTCACTGGTACTCTTTCCAGCTTGTAATTCAGAGCACATGTTCCATTAACATACATGCTGCTGGACCCTTCAGTGTTTTAGGTCAGTTGTACTGTCTTCTGCCTGCTGTTAATTCTTCAAATCTACGGTGTTGTTCTGTCTGTTTTCTGTCTTCATCAGGAGATTGACTGTCCTTTAAGCTTCTTCTCAGGATAAGGGCAGGATGAGAGGTGAAGCTGTAAAATTTCAGCCAAAGCCTGGCCTGTTTGTCGTTCCAATTATGTTAATCTATCATTTTGCCGCTGTACTCATCTGAGGTTGAGCCAAGTCCATGGGCACCTGTATTAACACACTAAGACATTTATTTAATATCATTTTCATTACTATTTCTTAGCACTTTCACTCTCTAATTCCTCTGTTTTCCTTTTGAAACGTCTCTCACAAGCTCACAAGCTATATTCAGACTTCCTGCTTCACTTCCTGCCAGACACACACACACACACACACACACACACACACACTCTTCACTTTACTGGATTTTCATCCGTTTCTACAGCCTAATCAAGCTCTTATTTTATGTTCACACTCTATATACCCTCTGTAACTCTACTAATTCTAATATAAAAAGAATGCACCCTCAGTACAGAAAAACAGAAAAGTCAGTGATGCACAAATGTAGCAAAAATAGGAAACATTAGAACTGTAAATGTTTTCTTCCTTGTCTGCAGATTAACAGTCCACAGGTTGGGTACTTGCACTCTGATTCGTTCCCTGGAGATGAAGGAGAGAGAGCTCAGAGGACAGCAAGATGGAGGAGTGAAGGAGAAGGTGGTGCAGCTCAGTGTCCAATCAGGAGTGAGCAGTTCTTTCACCACCTTCATTGCTGTCAACAAAGACAACAGAGAGGCGATCCAAGGACCTCTGCACCGCAGACATATTCTACCACCCTGTGAGGTTTGTTTAAAGCAAACAAAGCAATACCATGAAACTGTTAACAGCAGGATGTCAGAGTCAATAGAGAGGACTCAAAAGAGCAACTTCAAATCAAACTATTTATGTAGTAGGTGTTTCTTTGCCAATGTCTTTCCCCTGCATTAGAAAGTAATAAGCCAGATGGAAGTACAACACACATCTATGCATTTCTATAAAAACTGACCTGCCCTGAACTTATAATCTCTCTCTCTCTCTCTTTGTTTTTCCTTAAAGTGATGGCTGTCCATTCGTCCTGTAAAAGTTGTAAATATAAACCTGAATGAATGGGAGTAGAAACTGTGTGTGCGCATGAAGACATGCTTGTGTCGCTGAGATTGAACAGATTTATGTATGTTCACGTAGCCAAGTGATAATCATATATAATAATCACTGAATAGTAATAATGTTATTGAACAGGTTAAACATTTAGATATCACAAAAAGTTGCAAAAAAGCAAAAAAAAAACCCCACACACAGCTGTGAAGTCAGCTGCACATGAATAACATTAGTACAATGACAACTTTAATCAGAGTGAGTTCAGAAGATCCAAAAGTGGGACACTAAAAACAAGCTAGTGAAAGCAAAAAGTGACTTTGAAAAATTTATTTCATAGAATTAAAGCACTGATAGGAAAAAAAACTAAACATGAGAAGAATGGCAATCCTGCAGCGACCAATCAAAGAAGACTGTAATGGCTGCATTGTAAAGAAGTGAGTGAAGAAAGCTGATTTTTTTTTTAGTTTTTCTGAGATATGCAGAGTTTTAACGAACAATTTGAACACTATTATTCATTTACATTATTTGTTCTCAACAGAGATGGGCAGTAATGCGTTACAAGTAACGAGTTACTGTAATCCGATTACAGGCACTTGCCCTGGTGGCCATTCTTTCAGTGGGCATTTCTCAACAACAACTACAAACACTAGTGAAGTGAATGGGCATTTAATTAAATAATGAAACATTTAATTCAATAATTAATGGCATATTTAATTCATTCATTTTGTCACTCCTGGCCCTCCACACCTCACTGCCATGATTGTTTGTGTAGTTATTGGATTCTAAAACTACTAGAATAGAATAGAAAACACATAAGATGCAGTCTCTGTTTTTTCTTCACCTTATTAATTTGAACTGAACTGAAATAAATCCGTTCTTTTCTGTATGGTAATGACTAGGACCTGTCCCAGCTGTCTCTGGTGGATTCAGTATTGTCTCCAATGTTTCTGATAACTTCCAGTTTGGGAAGTTTCCCATGCAGGTGAGGAATGCAGTGACTGACAGACTACCCCTCCTTCATTTAGGACCCATGCCAAACACTGAGTAAAGACTTCCTTGCATTAAACCTGCATAGCTGTTTTCACATTTATAACAAATCACCTAAGTGACCGGCAGTGATCGTATAGTGCTCTGAGTTGTTGCCTAAACAAGCCCTCTTCAAATCGGAGTTACAGCAGAGAGAATATGGCACTGAAGCAATGATGACAGCTTTAATAACCTATTTTATCTTCAATTATTCTTGTATGAAATTCTCTTAAAGTAGCAACTGAATTTCAACCAACTCAGCTAGCTCTGCATATTTTATTTCCTCTGTTAAAATAAAATGTGGCGGAGCCCAGCTGTAATTGTACCTTGCATTAATATGGTGTATTATTGATGGTGACACAGCACTGCTTAGCATGTCGTCCTGAATCTCAGGTGTGCCAATGACCTGTGCAGTATATGAGGCACTAAAATCCTGGTGGATTTCTGGGATACGAACAGGACGGAGTCATGTGAGCTCTATCAATATTGCACCACTTACGTCTCAGACCTGTATTTATGTATTTATGCACTGAAATCGCGCTGTAATATCCAGTTAACTGTTCACATTTGTACTCTGTTTTTCCATTTATTATATTTTTTTTCATTAATTTGTCTGAAAAAAGATCCACGTAGTAACCAAAGAGAGACTAAATCAATGGTCTCTAATAGCAGCCAAATTATAAGAGCTTTCATTAGTGATGGTGAGATGAAGCCTTGTGATGAACTGAAGCTTTCCATCCAACTGGTCGACTCATGGTTCGAAGCATTGTGACGATTCATTGGCTCTACTGCGCCATCAAGTGGACGATTAAAGTCAGACAGGCTCAATGATTATAATGATGTGATGTGTAAACCTCTAAACTTACAGTTTTTTCTGAATGCTTAAACCCTAACTGTGATTCCTGTAGCACAATCTCTAAAACTATTCAGACTTATAGCAAAACCACTCACTGAGTTTGCAAAACTAAAAGCACATAAACTGCTTTGCACTCAGTTTGCAATTTTGTAACACACACTTTGCAAAACGGTAGGCACAATTCACTGCACAACACTCAATTACCAAATTTCCAACACACTCCTAGCAAAAGTATACACATGTATGGCTATCATTAACACTAATTTGCCAACTGTCTGGCACACTTTCACATGTGAAAACTTTTTTAGATAATTAGTTCACTTTGCAATCAGCCTAAGCACTATAATACAGGTAAGCTGTGTGTGGGGAGTACGATGGAGGGAGCAGAAAGAGTGAGAAGTAGAGGAGGCCGAGGAAGAGGACGTGGAGGTGAAGAAGTAGGATGAAGAGGATGACAAGGACAAGGAGGAGCAAGAGGAAGACGAGGAGGGGGGAGAGGAAGATGAGGAGGGGGGAGAGGAAGGGTAGGAAGAGTAAGAAATAGAATTGCTGATGACAATAGTGGACCATGTAATCAACCATGTAATCAACCGTGGAATGACCCTGAGGGTAGCTGGCCAACGGGTCCAGCCTAACTCGAGCCGCTACACTGTAGCAAGTACCATAAGGACATCTTGAAATGAGAATCGGTTAGTACAGTCACTTCGCACAAAGATTTGTAGCACTGCCATATGCCAATGAGAAACACACCAATACCATTGATGTAAAAATACTGAAATTGTTACTTTACAGAATTGCTAGATGACCAGATGCTGGGGGCAGAGGAAGCATGTTCACTGCAGACCAAGTAACCCATATAGTCATTATGGCGATTGCAAATAATCCTATACTTGGAAATGAACACTTGTGTTTGTTTTGATGTGTTTCAAGTACACCAGTACTTGAAGTTTGGATCCCTCTATGCTTATGGATCTATGACAGAAGTATGAGCTCAAACTGACATAGCCTACCTTGTGCACAGAGAAAGCAAACGCCAGATGTGTTTTGTATTCATACCATCAGTGTGCAGTTGGCGCATTGTGTGCTTAGTAGATGATGGCTTGTGTGTACTGTTTGATACGGAAACACCATTTTTACGAAGGTGTGAAGAGTTAATCTAGCTGTGTTTGCTTTTGCAAGAGAACTACAATGTTTTGATTATTGGGTGACAGGTTTTCTTATTTGTGTGAAGAGTTTTGCAAAATTAGCCAATAGTTACAAAAAATGTGCTTAGGCATTCAGAAAAAACTGTAATAGAATATAATTTTATATTTATATTTCAATATCACAGTAATCTTCCAATTTAGAACTACAAGTTAAAAAAGAACTAACATAAATAAAATACACTTCAGCTAATTACTTAAAAAAATAATTTATTTTCCCAAACCACGCAGAGCCGCACTAAAAGGACTAAAGAGCCGCAGGTTGCTGACCCCTGCACTAACCTATTCAGCTGCTTGTGAATGCAAATATCTAATCAGCCAATCACATGCCAGAAAAAAAAAAGGGTGATTTAAGTGACTTTGAAGGCAGCATTGCTGTTGGTGACAGATGGGCTGTTTTACGTTTTTCAGACACTCCTGATCTTCTCAAATTTTCTCAGGAATTTACAGAGAACAGTCCAAACTGAAAAGCGAAATAAACATTTCCCTGGGTAAAAATGCCTTGTTGATTGCAGAAGTCAGAGGGGCGTGGCCATGCTGAAGGCAAGAGGAATTCTAAGCCAGTTTCTCAACCCAGCCCATCTGATATCAGTAACCACAACACATTCAAAGTCAATTAAAAGTCGCCTTTCTTGCCCGTTCCGATGCTCGCTTTCAACTTTGAAATGAGACCACTTGGACAACAGTAATGATAAATAATTGCAAATAGAGCACGTTTACAGAATTTAATGTCATTTTTATAGAGCACCTCTTATTTTAAGAAAAGATGGGCGAGACGATTTTTGAAACTAACTGCAAATTAAGCACACAATATTTAATATCTGTATTTTACCATTTTGATAAGACATATTTCAGTACTCCAAAACACTTTTATTAGACTGCCAACATGCTTACAAGCATAGCTGGACTGGCCATCGGGCATACCGGGCATTTGCCCGGTGGGCCGCTGGCAATTTTTTGTTTTTATGGGCCGATGGATATTTTTTTATTTATTTTTTTTAATTTTTAATTTTTAGGAAGGGTATATATAATGAAAGGTGTTGGATTGGCCAATTGGTCATGATCGACTCTGGGCTGGACCAATTACAGCCGAAGAGGCTGGATGCACCCTCCCCCTTGTTTAGCAATCACGTGATTTTCGCGCATTGCATGCCGGGAACTCGTGGCAAAACAATCCAAGTACCGCATCAAATGCAAGCATTTGCAGCACCGCAAAACGTTCATTCTCCGGTTCCAATACCTTCTTTTTTTTTCTTTGCCGCACAAAAAAGGAATGTACAAAACAAAAGGAGAACAATGCCGGTTCGTACAAAGATAGACTCGACGAAAAGACAAAGAAAAGATACGAGGAAAAAATCAAAGGAGTGAAAGGGTCAGACCCTTACGAGCACACAGAGTGGACAAAAGACGTCAGTGTGCTGCCCATTTTCACCACGCTCAGATTTATAATTACACGGTTCTTGGAGTGAGTGCACACACTCATGAAGTTTAGTAACTTCAGGTCACTGCAACAAGCCCAGGTACAGTTTACCGACGGATGGGTGCAGGACCTTGAAATGCACCGTGTAGGACGAAAGACTATTGTACGTATCATAAGTTTACCAGTCTCACAAATCGTCTTCATAAATACACATTCATTAACAGTTTATTAATAGGACCTTTGAGCTCAACGGTAATTAATTAGTAGTGGAAATAATTTCTGGTAGTGTAACAGTGTTTGTGGTATTATTCCACTTGCCACAAATATCAGTGTAATGGGGAAACAGCGCCCCCCCGCTCTCAGTGTGGCTGGTTAGGTGAGGCTGGCTGCAGTAATCGCTGCCAGTCTGCCGTAGCCATAGGTGCCTAGGTGTGTTGCCCAAGATGACATAAGATGTGATGTGGATGAGATGGCCAAATGGAGAAGACCGAGTAGATTAGCATTACTATTGTATGTGTATCAGTGGATGGTGTGTATACGAATTCTTGTATTTTGGGATTACTTAGTGCAAAAAAATAAAAATACATAAACATAAATACATGATGTCTGATTCATTCCAGTAACATATATTGAAATTATAAACAGAGATGTGTCCTTGTTTTACACAGGAAAACACTGTGTAATGCTACATGTTGTTAGTGTTTTTTAGGTCATTGTTTTGTGGGTGACAAAGTGTGTTTGTCGGCTGTCAACCTTTGCTAGTGTTCTGGAGGAATGTTTTTA